>NC_067159.1:41354866-41654866 GCF_903995435.1 Acomys russatus
ATGTTAAAATATTTCATTGAAAGAAGTGGAAAAATTATTTTGTTTTGTTTATATGTCTGCTTCATAGCATTTAAAAGTCGATTTTTGAGATGGGTATCAGCTAATAGTCCAGAAGAATACTGAAAGAGTTCTATTTACTAGATCAAGTTATGTCCTTGCAATTGCGTTTTTATCACATACTGAGAAAAAAATGATGTATGTATTTTGTACTATCTCCTTTGTTTTTGCAAATGAATTTTTATCATGTTAACATTTATCAAATAATCTGCCTATAGTTATTTTTTACTTACCCTTTTTTTCTATGATTTTTCATAAATATCATGATTACCTCTTTGAGAGTTGGTTTTCTTTTAGGATAATTTTTGTTATGATTTAAATATGAAATGTCTTCCATAAGGTTCTATGTACACTCAGCTCGAGCTGGTGACATTGTTTGAAAATGATTTAATCTTCTTGACATGGGACCTGGAAGACATGAGACATAAGTACAGATAAGAATTGACCCTTATAGGATGGCTTTGCCAATTTGAATCATTGATATCTTCTGATCTATGTGCCAAAATAAGTCTTTCCCCCCTTATCTTCCTTCTGTCAAACATTTGGTCAAAATAGTGATAAAAGTGACTAATTCAAGAGGTCTGATATGAAGAATAGAATACGATGCACTTCAATTCTTTGCTATTAGGAACTATTGTTATTTCTAGGTATTCATAGGGCTGCATGTTGGATCTAGGATTCTCATAAGCAGCAACATCTATGGATACTCAAGATACGAAGTGGTAATTGTATATAGAATGTACACATATCCTCACATATACTTTAAATCTTTCACATGTTGTATATAATAACTAACACAATGTAAATGGAATAGATGAGCACTCATTGTAGTGTATTCCTTATGAGACAAGAGAATTTTCATGGTAATTTTTTTGAGGCAGGTTTCTCTGTGTAACCTTGGCTGTCCTGGAACTTACTCTGTGGACTAGGCTGGCATCAATTGCACAGAGATCCACCTGCCTCTGTCTCCCTGAGTACTGGGATTAAAGGCATGTGCCACCACTGCCTGGCTGATAAATATTTTTTCCAAATTCAAGTGTGACCTATGTTGGATTGACCCATGGATTGTTGTAGAGGCTTATTATATTACATTTGTTCATTTGGAATAGTGGATAGCTGAGGATATTTGAACTTCTGACTAATTTATAAATATTTATTTTTTTATTCATAGAACCATGGATTGAAACCAGAGCCTTGCACATAATTGGCAAAGCTGTGATGGTGAACCTTACAAACATTTCTTTTCACACTGCTAAGCACACTGTTGTTGTGACAAAGACTGTCCTGTTCACATGAAGGTACCAATCTGAGGTCTAGCCACATACTGAGCACCTAGCACTTGAACATGACAGACACATGGTCATCTTACTGACTAGTGATTCAAAGTATGATAACATGGAAGTGCAGACGATTCAGAGATCCTAGAATATCTTTTAACTTATAATATGAAAAAAATGACCACAATGTTAAAATTCACTAGAAGTAAACATGGAAGATGCAAGCAGAGAAGTGTAAGGGGATGGAATATGACAAAGAGGTTGAGGCTTGTGAAGACTGACTTTTAAGCTCTAGGTGTAAGTGGAGAAGAAGGAAAACAGATGAAAATGACAAAAGTTGAGTAAGTTGGAAGCCAGAAGTGTGTGTCTTCCTGAGTTATATCTTGATCTTAATTTAACAAGATAACCTGGTGGGCACTCTTCCATGGTAATGATTTCAAATTCTAATAAAATAATAAATCAGTGGAAGGTGACCCGCTGTGTTTATCTGTGGCTCCACAGGAACGCTCTACAGGAGGTCATGGACCAATTTTGGTGAAGGGGAAAAGGACAGTCTGTGTGCTTATGCTGGAGTGTTCATAATGGAGAAACAAATCAGCCAACTGTGAGTGAGAATTACCCATGGGCTGTAACTCAGGATGCAAGAGTCTAGCCCAGGGAGCCTTACTGGACCTACATGATAAGACAAAGGGAATTGGAATTCTCTCATCAAATTTGTACAAGGCCTTTGCTTGTATCGACATTTAATACATAATATTGTTTAAAATGAAACAAAGATTCATTTCGAAATGATCAAGAATTGTTTTTCAAAAACAATCCACAAAACAGAAAATATATTCTTTTACTGAACAGCCCAAACAATTTTTTATTGATGATGGAAAGGAAATAGCACTGCATGAGAATGAGTGTCTGTAGATACGTATGTGGGAAAGCTCCTGCTTGAAGTGAAAGGTGCCAAGACCACCAATTAGCTCACTAACCACAACAACATTTGACTCAAGAATTAGGCCCCACATTTCATTCCTTAACCAATTTTATTGGTGTAAAAAATCTGTATTACTATAAAATTTGCATTGAAAGTCCAAGAAACAACGAAATTGAGAAGAAATAAATAGTGAACACTTTCTCATTCATGGGTGGTATTTTGTATTTTTATTTTTTGTCACAGAAGTTCAGTGTACTACCAGCACCCTGTCCTTTCTGCTCTCTTTGGCTATTTGAGGCATTAACCTTTGGGATTGGCAGTACCATCAGGACCATGGGATATGACCTCTGGCTCATACAGTAGCAGTGACATTATAGGATGTACTCTCAGCTTCACTAGGTACAATGGCATGCTTTCTAGTGCCTATAAAAACATTCACTCCTCTTAGGGGTGGATGAACCCTGTTAACAAGCACTGCCTATTGTCAACATATCGCTGGAAAAGAAGACACAATAGTGAGAGTCTTAGCAGGAGTCTCTTTTGTTGGCCTGCTAGTGGCTGCCTTCTTCTTGCTGCACAGTCGTTCTCCTGTGCTGTGTCCTGACCTCCTTTACAACGCGGACATCACTCATAGCAGGGCAAAGCCTACTACTGAATGACTTTACTTAATTTGGGTTGCAACTTTAACAATTCTATTTCCAAATACATTAGCACTCTGTGAAATCAGGAGTTGAATTTTCACATATGAATTGTTGGTATAGATAATTCAGTTCATACCAGGGTTTTTGCTTTTGTTTATTTTAGTAATTGTCATCTACAATGAAGAGCACACCAATTGGTTACCCAACACAACAGGATTAGCTCTGAAATCGAAACCCACAAGTAATACTATCCTGATTGAGCAGATTATGTTTAGGATTATATATGTATATAAATGTATGGATTAAAACCGCTAATGAAAAAGTGGACATGAATTTAAAGTGAGCAAAAGTAGAGTGTATGACGGGGTTCAGATGGAACAAATAGAAGGGGGAAGGTGATGTATTATGATCTCAAAAAATGTAGTAAAAATTATTGGTCAACTGATATAATTATTATCAGATGGTGGGTCTGATGTACAGTTATATGGTTACCATGAGCATTATTTCTGTATTCAGCAGACCTTTAGATAACTTATTTCTTTGTATATGCATGAAATGAATGTTTAATTACCCATTCTCAGGCTTTTTTTTTTACTGTATTCTTCTCCAATGTTGTTTTGTGTTTTATGAACATTTAGCCATTGTCAAATACACAGTTACAGTTATAGTCATAAATTTTGTGACTTACATTTTACTCTCTACATAGGATCTTTAGGCATATACAAGTTTTAATTCAAAAGGGCCCAATTAATCTATTATTTATTTATTTACTTGATGTCTTTTTTCTTTTTTTTTTTTTCATTTAGTTATATATTTAATCACTTTACAGCTTGATCCTAGCCCCCTTTGTCCTCTCCTCGCAGTTCCACTCTCAGACTTTCCTCCCCGGACTCCCCCTTCTCCTTTTTCTCAAAGAAGGGGAGGCTTGTGAGGAGTACCAAACCACTGTGGTCCTTCAAGTTGCAGCAGAACTAAGTGCATCCTCTCCCAGGCCTGAAAAGGCAGTCCAGCTAGTGGAAAGGGATCAAAAGGCAGGCAACAGAGTCAGAACCAGCCCCTACTCTGTTATTAGGAGACCCACATGATGACCAAGCTGCATATCTGCGACATATGTGTTGTAAGGGGTTTAGGTCCAGCCCATATATGTTCTCTTTGGTTGGTTGTTCAGTTTCTATGAGCCCTCATGGCCCCAGCTTAGTTTACTCTGTACGTCTTCTTGTGATGGTCTTGACCTCTCTGGCTCCTCCTATCCTTCTTCCCGTTCTTCCACAGAGCTCCGTGAGCTGGGTCTATTGTTTGGCTGTGGGTCTCTGCATCTGTTTCCATCAGTTGCTAGATGAAGTATGTCAGAAGACAATTATGTTAAGGTTAAATTTTTGGGAGAGAGAGGGCTTTGATAAACATTCCTGATTACTCCAAAAGACAAAAAAGAACCTGTCTACATATAGATTTCCACAAAGTTCCTCTGTTCTGGATTTTATTTTCAAGTTTACCATCTACTGTAACTGGTTTTATTTTTTAGTTATATGCATGACCTAAGTGCATACTATTTTTATTAATCATAATTAATTCTAAGCACCATTATTAAGAGACCATTCCCTTTTCACGGAAATTTAGTAATTGTTGGACAACTTTAGTGACAGTATGGGTAAAAGTCCTGTATAGTCATTTGTTTCACTGACAATTTGTGAACATATGTTTGATTATACGTTTGTTAACTGTTTATGTTCACTATGTTAATTTTATCATAATAATCTCATTTGATAATATCAAGATAACTTTCACATATTCATACTTCATTTTATAGTCAATGAAATATAGTATAAAATTGACAACATATTTTACATGAGGCTAAGTAATTTAAAGATGTTATTTTTAACATATTCTACATTCATTTACTTTTTAAGTATGTTTATAAGCATGCAGTGTGAGTTTCTCATTAGATTACATCAGCAAGGTAAATGAGCATTATTTGTTTCATTTTTGTTGTCAAAGAAGCCAAAAGCTAATTGACTTACCTAATGTGAGATGAATCATCATTTAAAATTGCAATGTACAGTCCTAATCTTCTCGTCTGTGGTTTAACAAGTGAGGCAGAATTCCATTTTGAGTCATTAGTCTTCCTTAAGAAAATGAAAAGCTGTGTTTTGGGGATCAACCAGTATTTGCATGCTCCCTTTACCTCTTAATTTACAATCAACAAAACACTACATTCCTTGCTAAGTGGCCTGTGCTCAGAAGAGCTGTAGCTCATCATGTGACGTATTCAGTTATATCTCAGTAATTCAAGTTAATTGAGTCAAATCACTATGTGGCAGAGCCTCTGAATTTAGGAGATTTCAGCTTTTGCCTTTGCTGTCTTGTTTCAATTATCCAGTCACAGGAAGCATCATCCCCGTCCAAATTGACATCTGCATCTTCTGGCACATTTATGACACTCTTAGGACTTAGTCTAATGACCATTTGCATTTTTATGTTTGCCTTAAAAGTAGTCATAATCTTGGTTTAAAGTCCTCTGGATGTGAGATGTGTTGCCTCCTAACTCTATACCATACTAGCAGTATTTCAATTTTTTCTCCTAAAACCTTTATGATATAACCTGTATTACTTAGTTTTTATTTCTTAACCTTTGTGTACTTCTTCATGCTAACCGGCAGTTGCTTATATATTCTCACTTGTTTATATGGTTACTAGACCTCATTTAGGAAGCACAGATAATTAGGGACAAAGCTTGTGTCCACCCACAAGTTGTTTACCTTACCAGCTGGCAATCAGTGCGTCTTCATTTAAATATTAATTGTGAATTTTGAGTCATGCCAACACACATCCACACACATCCACACACACGCACGCGCACACACACATACACAAATGCATGCACACACACACACACACACACACACACATACACACACACAGAGGAAGAGTTTTATTTGAGGTGAAGATTATCCATGACGTTATTCTAATTCTATTACTTTCTACAGGAAGCAAGCTCATTGATGAGATGCCATCTGAATCATGATATTGTAGACACTATTTAAAAACAAAACTACAGCCTGCCACGACTCGGGCAAGTCTTTATTGCACTTCCTTCTTGCTTTATTTTTAACCTCTTTCCTCATCCCACAAGAATGGCCTACTGCATTTTCTCCCTCCTTTTTCCCAGGTAATATTATTAGTGTGTATTTTGTAGAAGGTTAAGAGGCACATCTGTTTTTTACTAGACTGTTTTTAAAAATGCCATTGCCCTTTTCTAGTTAGTGGAAATGTCTTAGTACCTGGCTGCACTTCAGGATTCAGACACATTGAGCTTGCAGAATATCTGTCTAAAGAAATCCTTGGAAATGGAAGTATAACTGATTAGGGGCGCTTGAGAAGCAAGGTGAACCTGGGAACACTTGTGGCGCAATCTGTGAAAAGCTGCCAACCAAAAGTGACTTAGAGTGACATTCTAAACTGGTCCTGTGTCCTCCTTCTCTCACTCCCTTATATTAGCCTTGACCTATGTTGCAGTAGTTTTCTGTACCTGACACTGACTGCAGAAAGAATTTTGCTAGCATCCTTGTCACTAACCTTGGCTATGACTCTCTGTGAACTGGACCACCGCATTTCTTCCTGTTGGTAATAGTGTGAGAGCAGTGTTTGGAACAGGCTCTAGCCATGAAGGGTCTCTTCCCAAACACTTCCTTAAATACCAGCTTTCTTGTAAAATATTAACCACATAGGTGTGGTTAATATCTACAGTCTATAGATGACAGGGTTCTGGCTTGAGGCAACAGAAGTCATTTCTTTGATGTTCATCCTTCTTTATCACAAACTCCAGAGGTCCTACAGATCTGGGACTGACAGAGTCCTCTCAACCCTCATCTATGTTTCTTGTTTGCAGGAACCCAAAGACAGTAAGGATCCTAATGTCAAATGCACCACTTATGGAAACGTCATTGAGGAATTTATGAGAGGTGACCCTCTTTGCCATGATGAAAGCAACTCCATCTTAGCTGTGTTTCTCCATTAGTTTTCTTCTGATATTGTGATGATAGAGGAGGGAGAGATCAGATAGCCACTGTTAACAATTCTCAATTTCAGGAATAGAATATTCATTCTTACTGTAGAACTTAACAACTTTGGTATATTTTCATTCTTTCTTTCTTTCTTTCTTTCTTTCTTTCTTTCTTTCTTTCTTGCAACAATTGAGGGCTTCTCTTTGGCATGTGTAAAGAGTCTAAACCTAAAAGATCTTTTCCAGAGCAGAATAGATGCCATTATGATAGTGGTCCTGAGAACAAAGAAGAGACTGATGGGAAGGGAAGACCTGCACCTAGAAAGACAGTGTATTAAGGTGTGACCGTGGCTGGACAAGGTAGATTACGAATCAAAGCTTCATTACAATAGAATGCACTTTAAAATATTAAAAACAGATATTTTTTTTAAAACATGTGTAATTACTCAGGTTGGTGTTATGGTGCTTATAGGTTCCAAGTAAATTAGATGATCCAATTTACTATAGAATTTTCATTCAAATAATTTGAGTACTACATTTGTGGAAGAGTCATTATGTTTTCACAACAACCAAGACCACAAAGTTACAAACCCACTAAGGAAACTTGTACACAAAATGTTCTTTTAAACCCACTAAGGAAACTTATACACATTATGTTTGTGTGTGTGTGTGTGTGTGTGTGTGTGTGTGTGTGTGTGTGCGTGTGTGTGCACGCGCATTGTGGTATATGTTCACATATATTTCCATGTGCTCTAGGACGCCAATGCAAAACATTGGCTTTCCTGTTCTAGCTTCCTCTGCTTTATTCTTTAAGGTGGAATTTCTAACTAGGCCATGAATTTGGCTGGAATCCAGAAAATATCAGGAGTCCTATTATCTCGAAACCCACTCCAGCACTGGGTTGTAGGCACTCATGTGGCTATACCTAGCTTTCTATACAAGTGCCTCAGATTTGAACTCAGGACTTAATTCCTATGTCCCAAACACATTCATCTTCCCAGTTTGGAATTATATGTTGACAAACCATAGGTGGGAAAGAAGTGATAGACATGTGCAGGTGTAGAAAATAAACCTGTGGATATGGATAAGCAGGAAGGATTGACTAATACTGAAAAAGAATCCTAAACAACAGCCATGTGCTAGGCTTTCACACTACTAGCAACCAATGGTTTCATTTTCTAGTCTAGTTGAATGCCACAATAACTGCACCAGGAAAACACAAGTGTTGCATGGGGCAGCATCAGACAAACAAAGTTGTTTTAGTATCAGCAACATAATATCTGATAATCATTTGCATATGTAGATGATTTTCCATATTAGATCAGAACTTTTTAATGGTCTTTTAAGATTATTCTGCTCATGTTTTTTGAGGTAGGAAGCATACGCTGCATAGCAGGCTGCTGGTTCTGTCTACCTCTCAGTTGTTCAGTGTATTGTGCAGATTCTAGCCCAGTCTCTTTGGCAACACTGGTATGTTTTTACTTAGTTCTGAGAATGATCATCTGATTCTGAGTAGATTATACAAGAGCTGTACAGACACCTGCCAGTTTTTATGAATTAATTACATGATAGGTAATTAACAAATGTATTTTAGTAATAAATAAATTAAAGAACCGTGTTCCTGTTCATATTACCAATAAGTATTAGAACTTGAATTATGATTTTACTATCAGTTCCATAAAATTGTTTAGCATATTCATAGAAATTGTATAACCTCAAATTGCTTTATGCTGGTTTATTTTCATATTTTGGCTAATTCTCAGTTGTATTTATCATTTAAACATAAATAAAATATTTTCTATCTAAAAGGTATATATTATACAATGGAATGCTCCAATAATTCAAATTCATTTTAGCAATGACATTTTATGTGTACACATATGAACACAAATCCACAGTGTAGTATTTTCCAGGAATTAAATCATGATTGTGACTTAAATAAAATTTAACATAACATTTTAAATTCCTTTAGACTTTTAAATTTAAAACATTAATTAAGGTAATTTCAAGCTTATGGAAAATAGTGCAAGATGTTTTAAGACAAAGGTCCTTTTATCTTTGCCCAAGTTCATCAAGTATTAAGCCTTTATCTACTTATTTTGTTCTATCTCTCTACTTTTAATCACTAACATTTTATATGTATAAATTAGTGTTTTGCCTGCATGCATATATAAGCATCACATGCATGCCTAGTGCCCGATTCTTCTGAAACTGGAGTTTAGAGATGGTTGTGAGCTGCCAGGTGGATATTTGGATGCAAACCCCAGTCCTTAAGACAGAACAGCATGATCTCTTAACAGTTGAGCCCTCTCTCTAGTCCCACATATTTGTTACTTTTTTTTTTTTTTTAACGATTTGGGATAAGTTACAGGCCTTGATCTGGGTGCTGGTGGCGCACTCCTTTAATCCCAGCACTCAGGAGTCAGAGACAGGTGAATCTCTGAGTTTGAGGCCAGCCTTGTCTACAGAATGAATCCAGGACAGCCAGGGCTCTGTTATGCAGAGAAACCATGTCTAACAAAACAAAGCAAAACAAAACAAAACAAAACAAAACAAAGCAGAAGTTCATGTGATACATCCTTTGGAAAAACTAGATTTCATTTTATTTAATATTTGAATATGATACAATTTTGGTAAACATCCGTGCATGTTGTATGGGTACATTAATTTTACTGCTCATTTGTTATTTCACATCATATTCAGTGTCTGAAAAGGGGCTAAGCAACCATTCTAACTTGCTTCTTCATTGCTCTGATAAAAAACCATGACCAAAAGCAGCTTAGGCAAGGCAAAAGTTTATTTCAGCTTATACTTCCCAGTCACCCCATTATTGAGATTCTTCAGCGGCAGAAACAGAAAGTAAGGAGGATGCCTTTTTTTGTCTTACCCACTGGCTCACATTTAGCTAGTGTTCTTATACACCCAGAATCTTCTGCCCACAGATGGCATCAAGAGAAAGCTGGGCTGTCACACACTAATCATCAGTCAAGACAGTATCTCACAGCCGTCACCTCAAGGGATTATGGTCCAGGCAATCCCACAAATGAGACTCCTTCACAGGGCAAGGGCTGTGTCATGATGACAGCTGACATTAGGACAGTGATGGACAAACTAAAAAAGTGCTAATAATAAGTAAATTAAAAGTGAGAATAGTGCTATGGCAATGAAAGTAAAGTCAATGAGCTGCACACAGCCAAATGAAACATTTGTCCATGAGTCTGAGATTTCCAAAGGAAAGGGCATTAAAGCAAAGGTCGAAGAGCTAGTTTGAAAAGATAAAACAGGCTTTCATACACGGGAACTTAGAATCAGCAGAATCAAAGCAGTGAGACACTGTGCCAGAGGCCAGGATTGGTCTTCTCTTTGGACTCTGGTATAATTTGATCAGGTAGGTAATGCAAATGTGGTGATTGCTTGACAGTCTTTGTTTTGACTTGTACATTTAGAGATCACAGATAAGCTCTTTCAATAGTGGTGGAAAGGAAAAGAGTTTCAATCCCCTGTCCTTAAGCCAGGTCAGAGAGACCTTTAGGTGAAATGGCCACTCTCTCAGGACACTAGAAGTGTGGTTGCTCACTAGAAGAATGTTTTGGGAGTTTTCCAAGGAGAGATTTTATTTTAACACACACATAGGCACACAGACAAACAAACACAGAGACACACAAACACATACACACAGAGACAGATATAGACACACACACATACACACATACACACATACTGACATACACACAGACACACAGAGGCATACAGAGACACACAGACACATATAAACACATAAAAAACATACACATAGACACACACATACATACTGACTGACATACACACAGGCATACACAGAGAGACATACAGAGACACACAGACATATACAGAGACACACAGACACATACACACATGTGCACACATATATGTGCGCGTGCACATACACACACACACACACACACACACACACACACACACTTAATGTCTCAGGGAGGTGCTTTGCCTTGGAGAAGAAAGATGAATAAGCAGTAGAACTGGTTATCCTGACAGTCCTCGTAAAGACAACTTAGTCCTTTGTCAGCCTGGCATTGCATGTTCTCCAGAACCCAGGAGTTCTCTGCCCCTAGGCCTGTTCCTTGGACCCTTGAGTTCTTGATGGCTGTCAAGTGATCTGTGCCCTTTCAGCTGTTGAATCCCTCATCCAGCGAAGGGGGATGCCAATATCCTGAGCCCCGTGAGGCAGTCAACTAAAGAAGTTAGCCAAAGGCAAGGTTTGCCATGCACAAGAATTGACACTGCATGGCTACCTCATGCCTGGCTTTCCTTTGCCTGACTTGACACTGGAAATAAAATTGATTATAAAATATTAAAATCAATTGTAAAATTGATCATTGCTCAGCTGAAAATGCATGTCTCATTACTGTGTGAAAAATGAAGAATAAAATAAAAGGAGAATCTTTTTTGCACTTTATTTATATATTTTTAACATATTTTTATTGAAAAATAAAATAATTCATATTACATTTCATTTGCTATCCCATCCTATGCATCCTCCCATTCCTCCCTCCCTCCTGCTTTCACCCCATTCCCCTTCCCTATGACTATGACTGAGGGGGACCTACTCCCCCTGAATATAGTGCTAGGGTGTCAAATCTCTTCTTGGTAATCTATTATCCTTCCTCTGAGTGCCATTGGGCCTCCCCAACAAGGGGACATGGCCAAATATGGGGCACCACAGATCATGTGAAAGTCAGTCCCCAGTCTCCACTTAACTGTGGAGAATGTTCTGTCCCATGGCTAGGTCTGGGTAGAGGTTTGATGATGACTGCACGTATTGCCCTTGGTTGGTGTCTTAGATCAAGCAGAATCCCTGGACCCAGATCCATCCATCATAGTGTTCTTCTTATAGGTTTCTAGGGCCCTCTGGATCCATCTATTTCCCTATCTCCTATATTTTTCTCACCTAGAGTCTCAATAGGATGTCCTCCCCTCAGTCCCACTTTCCAGGTAAGTGAAGACTTTCATGGGACCTGCCCCTTGGGCTAGTGTCCAGTTATAAGTGAGTATATACCATTTGAGTCTCTCTGCTTCTGGGTTAGCTCACTCATTATGATTATTTCTAGTTCAATCCATTTGTCCACAAATTTTGGAAAATCCTTGTTTTTAATAGCTGAATAGTATTCCATAGTGTAAATGTACCACAGTTTCTTTATCCATTCTTCTACTGAGGGACACTTAGGCTGTTTCCATGTTCTGGCTATTATGAATAAGACTGCTATGAATATGGCCCAACCATATTCATAAAAGGAGAATCTTAATGAATGGCTTTCCAAGCAAAAACACGTTTGACATTTGGTGCTAAAAGCACTTTCTTGTGAGAGGTACTGTGCCCAGACATTAGAAAGACTTCATTGGAATATATTATACATGAAACTAGGTACAATTTCTAAGTGAAAACATTAAAAATACATAATAATACTAATACCTTTAGTGAAAAAAATGGGGCAAATCTTTAATGTCTTAAAGATATAAGTATTTTACAATTATATATGCATATGCATATGTTAGGCTCTTGGTAAAAGTTAATAATAGCTGACTTTTTTCTCTATTTTCTTTTTGGTTTGGTTTAAATATGAATCTTATGATGTACTTTGTTTACTTTGAAAGACCCCCGAAGGGAGACCCTCACTCAAGCCTCGGGATGGCACACACCCAAAGACACACAAACGACCGTCTTGCTGTAAACACACGGGGTAGTTTATTGGCGCAGCTCCAGGTCGACATGTATCTCACGCAGGAGACAGAGGAGTCGACCCAGAAGCCCAGGAGCTTAGGGTTTATATGGACAAGGGTCTGGGGGATCGGGAAATTTTGGTGTGGCCACACACGATTGGTTGTTTCAAACATTTGAACATCAGCAAATTGTGTAGGCAGATCTGGGGTAAGGTCAGACTTAGTCACACAGGAACAGTCCTTGGTTCCTGTTTTTCTCGGAACCCGAGGGTAGATGTTTATCTGAGCTAATGACACATCTGGTTAAACTCAAACCTGGAGCATTGTGTGCGGGCTTCAAGGGGGGATTAAGCAAACACCTTAAGATCGGATGAGGGGACTTGGCTCATTACTCACTCGATCATGTCCGGTACCTGTTTCTCTCAGGAATTTGTCCTTGTGTATCCTCCCTATCTTTTACGGCCAGCAGGTCCCTGGAACACTCAATAGGTCTTTGTTTCCTAGCTCTGCATTCTTTGTGACTTATCATCTGGGACCTTGGGCTAGCAAACCTGCTGACCTGCATCTCAACTATTTGGGCTTATGAGTTAGACAGCTCTGCTGTTCTGGTTGCTTTAATGCTAATTAAAAATTCTCTCTCAACTTCAGTATAGTATACCTTTATACAGATGGATACACACACACACACACACACACACACACACATATATATATATGTACATATATTGATTAAATTGAATGAGGAAGATGTAGACACCATTGTAAAATGATCAATGTTTATGAGGTAGAATTAGACTTTATAATACTTCTCAGTATTTATCAGTATTTAAAGGAAGAGGGTTTCCTTTTAACTATATTTTTCAATACACTTCTCGTACATAAGTAATAAATAGACCGAGAATCTACTGTGTTACACCTATGCTTATAGGTTGGTAACATTTTGAAAAAAGATTCCAGGGAGAAATTATAGTTAATTTAGATTTATTTTCTCAAGATAGCATTTATTCAGAGCTAAATAAGTCCACTGTTGAAAGACATCCGGAATTGGTCTAGGTTTCCCTGTCTGCTCCCCAATTTATAATGATAAAACAGTGATGAAGTTCTCGACTGATGGATCATATTTCAGCTAACCAACTAGGGTATTCTAGTCAGTTAGCTAATGAGATTTCACTTCCCAAGTGGGATGAGAATAAAGAAAGAGCAGTGTGTTTTATCAGGCTGGGTCATCCAATAGCCTGACCATACAAGGGCTTGAAGCAGAGATGAACTGTTCAGTCGACTCCATGTCATTATCTCTACATGCAAAAGTCTAAAAGGGCAAGGCATTAGCAGAGGCTCCCAAAACAACCTAATGTATGTTTCATGGAAGTGGACAAAAAGATCTTTTAGCCAAGGAAATGCCAAAGCATTTGCTTTTAGGGTTCAGCTGCACAAAGACCAGAATAATAATGTAGGGCACTGGGCTGTCCTAGTCTGATGGTTTTCAGGAAGTTCATTAGCATTGCTAGGAATTCCTTTGAATTATTCTTTTATTACATATTAGTGAGAAGACTAGTAGTTAGTCTTTTTGTGGGAATTTTTTTAAGAATTTGAACTTCCCTGTCTCCAGCAATGGCCACTAAGATAACAGAGGCCAAGGACCTCATGAGTGTTTTAAGACGATATGGATTACTGCATAGAGGCTCAGAAAGAAACAAAAAAAAATTATTCTTTATTTTTAAGTTTCTTCTCTCCCAGTAAATCTTCACAGAGTAATAATTACTGTGTAATAGTAACAAGTTGATTCACATATAGAGGGTCAACGGATATCACAAGAATTTTTTTAAAAACCTGTTGTTCAAGCTGTGTATGTGTTTATGTGACTTAAAGACAAAGCTGGTGTCTATTTCCTCCGTTGAGTTTTTCTGGCATTCTTAAAAAGAGGAGTTTGACATTCATGTGCGCCTGCAAATGGCTGGCTACCTAAGGTGACTTTTAAGTACATTATCCATAGCACCATTCTAATTAGCTTTCTTTAAAAGGTCCTTGGTGGATGTAGCATTCATTTTGGAGCTCATGCATATATCTGATTCAGTCCCTCGCCAAGCCTGTCGGTAGTTAAAAGTCATCAATAAAGAAACTAATTTCTTTCATCTCTACAGGCACTGACAGTGAAAAATGAGTGAATAAGTTGGAGCAAATATAAATATTAAATGTCCAAATATATTGCTGTTCATCATGGTGTGGGGGCTGGACATTGTGTTCATCTGGGTACATTGTACAATATCTGACAGAGTCATTTCAGCTTCCTTCAAGATGATAAATAGTCTAAACAGCTCACCCACAGAACTAGCAACATGTACAAGACATAGCTTGCCACACGAAAATGTTGCTTTTTATAGTCCTTCATTAATATTTCCTGCTTGAAAGTGAGAAAGAAGAAAAGACACACTTCATATTTATCACGTCAATAATTATAGTAGGGATTCTTTTTCCTTTTCTTAACCTCACAGATTCTGTGGCATTAAACTTCCTAATTTCCCAGTAGAGCTCTGAAGTTGAACTAAAAGGGAGGGCAGTTAATGTTCAAAAGTATCACCACCACGCCTTGAATCCAAGCACTCAGAGGCATAGGCAGGCGGATTGCTATGAGTTCCAGGCCAGCCTGGTCTACAAAGCAAGCCCAGGTCAGCCAAGGCTACACCGAAAAGTCCTCTCTCAAAAACCAAAAGACAAAACAAAAGTTTGTCCTCGTGTAATAATGCACACTTTGGTTTTATTTTGATATTTAGAAATAACATTGTGCCAACTTACAGAGAGCCCCCATGACTAATAGGCACAGAGTCATTTGACATTGCATTTAAGGTTCTCTATAAATATGGTGGTAATTTTTATTCTCGAGAGTAAGTACTATTTTAGAGTAGGTGGTGATATATGATTGAGGCATGCAACACTGGGTATGAAGGTCAGGAAAATTCACAGTACAGCATCTGTCAGTTGAGAAACGAGGAAAGCCATAGACATAATCCAATTAGTTCATGGTTTCTTAGAAGCTGTCCTCATAATTTGGGATCTATATGGAGACAGAACATCATTGTTAGAGAACCATAATGAACCACAATTGTAGGACTTGTGGTGGCCAGGAATCAGGAGGAGAAAGAGAAAAGTATTTTTCTCTTCTTTTTCTTCTACATCGTGCACTCTGTGGTGTATCAACCTTTTACTAGACTTCAACTCCTAGTCTCCATCCTCTACCAGCAGTGAACGGGCTTGCAGGCACACTTACTACACAGGCCTTTGGAAGACCCTCTAGGTTCAAGTGATAACACATTAACTACAGACTCTTCTTTGGTAGAATGATTTCATTTTATTTCCCAGCTTCAATCTTTCCAAAGTGATTTGTACTTTCTTTTCAAAGTTATACCAAAATAAGTATTATTACATGGAGAAATACTTTTACACTTTAACCGGCCTCCATTTGTCTTCAAGTTTTAAATGTTACAATATTAAATGCTTAGAAAGTTTAACCCTTCACAAGCTGTGAGGCTAAGAAAAGGAAAAAAAATCCCATATAATTATTGATGTTTAGTAGCAGCTGAAGAAATACTGTTTGATGAGTGAAGTACATATTTGTTTCATAGCTCTTAGTTCCTTATTGCTTTTTGCATATGATAGCAACCACTCTAATATATTTTGGATCATTGTTTTTTGTTGTTGTTGTTATTATTATAAAAATTTTTAAATTCTATTTTAAAATGATATAAATACAAGAATTATTTGTGACTGCCTTCCTGGTGTTTACTTTTGAGGCTGTGACTTATTTGAAAACAGTGTACCCTGGAGTAGGTATTAAGTCTTGGACACTCTTAGAAACAAAAGAGCCTTTCTGGGGTCTTTTGTTTTATGACAGACACACTCTGTTACAACGATCCTGTGGCAAGAGTCTTACATTAAAAATAGCTGTTGTCTGTTTTCTTCTTTTTTTATGTGGCAAATAAAAGTTATCTTGTCTTGATAGCTAGACCTTTCTACTTTAGCGATCTTCTCTTTGTTCTTCATGAGGCTTTACATTTTGATAGTGCTGGCTCAAGGAATTCCAATACAACTTAAAGTCAAATAGCATATATTATGCATAAAAGCATCAAGACGAGAAAGAAACACACTCAAACATTGTAGCAAAATGTTTTATGTTAGAGAGGTCAGAGATAAATGTGAAATTTCAGTTTATCTCCTGTTCTTGCATTCTGTTGCTACCAGATTATTCCTATATCTACACTGCCTCTACAACTGCGTGTGTTTACCAGAACTCAGGATATGTGAACATCATTACTTTACAAAATAAGAATGCAAGATAATATTCTGTCTATGTGACTCTGTGTGT
The DNA here is from genome assembly GCF_903995435.1 of Acomys russatus. Lineage (NCBI taxonomy): Eukaryota > Metazoa > Chordata > Mammalia > Rodentia > Muridae > Acomys > Acomys russatus. The sequence goes on from NC_067159.1 coordinate 41,371,842, forward strand.
GGCTAGCACGTAACAGATGTGTGTGTGTAGTGTGTGTATGTGTGTGTGTTTGTGTATGTGTGTGTGCATGTTTGCAGGGACATTGGTACATTGTGTGTCATCCTTTGTCACTCTCCCTCTTTCTTTCTGAGCCAAAACATTTACATGATTTCCTGAATTTACATGGTCATTTATCTTGGTTTTATTGTAAAAAAAAAAAAAATGGGTTATTTGATTTTCGTTCAGGTTATATGTAAAAAATCCACTTGTTTATGTATGTTAACTTGTGTCCCACAAACATTTTAAGCTCATTCATAATTTCAAGGTGTATTTTATAGAATTACTGGTATTTGAAATACAGACATTATTTCACCTGCAAACAAAGAGAATTTCATTACCTTTTAAAAGTAAAAATGTTCTTTATTTCCTTGTCGTAGTGTATTTCACTGCCCTTGCTTTCCAAATTATTTCAACGGGGTTACTGAAAAGACATGACATGCTTTCATCCTTAACTAAAAAGCACTAGATTCTGGTCTAGTTTATTAAATGTGATTCCAGCTATTGTGATTGATTTATAAATCCTGAAAATTTTTAGTTAGATAAAACTAAAAAAAATTAACTGCTGGCATTTTTAACATAGAGAGAAGTTATTTTATCAAATTCTTTTAAAATGTACTGTGAGTGGATACTATAGCTTTTAGTTTTAGACTGTTATATGGTAAGTCATATTGGTTAATTCTTTGAGTTTTGGAATGAGCCTGCATTCATGGAGGCCTATCTGCTCCTCAGGTATTCTTGGCTTTCACTTTTGCTTATTTATCATATGAATATTTTGTTGATTATTTCTATGGTGGTATTTATGAAGTATATTCATTTGCAGATGTGTGTGTGTGTGTGTGTGTGTGTGTGTGTGTGTGTGTGTGTGTGTATGTGTCTGAATGCCTTTCAAAATTGCTCTCTACCTTAGCTCCTGAGGCAAGGTCTCAAGAGCCAAGAGATCACTGATGCAGCTAGGCTGTCTAGCCACCTTGCTCTGAGGATTCTCAAGTCTCAGCCTTCTATATGCTGTGAGTAGAGGTAAGGGACTACTCCCACCCAGCATTTAAGTAAGTTACTGGAGGGTCTGAATTCTGGTCTCATACTTGTGTGATTATTACATTAACCACTGATCCTTCAGAATTAAGTTATTTATTCTTTTTCTGTGTAGCTGAATTCACATATGAGCGTATATGAATATATCCTAACTTTTTCCTAATACTTAAATCCTAATTTATGCATGTACAGAGATGCATATTACACAGTGCTATATATTTTTAGTAGAGTGAATATAATCTCTATTACATTCTCCTTTGGTTTTGTTGAGCATTAATTACATATTATTATATAATATATATTTCTATTTCTATAATATTTCTATTTCTATTTCTATAATATTGCCTGTTTTGTGCGTCCAGTTTAGATTTGCTAGGCATTAAACAAAGGACGTTACTTGTGAAAGGAAAGCATACTGCAGTAAACACTTTAGTGTTAAATTGCACTGCACCACGGAGATGGCAGTGAAGTCATGAGATAAGAATTCTCCAGACTTTTACAGTCTCATTACTGCTCTCTACGTGGTCAGTCATTGTTTTCAAGATTGTGCATGAAAACTGAATTTACTTTTAAAAAGCACCTATATGTGAAGTACTCAGCAAGAAGAAAAGAAATTAGCAAAGTTTAAGGAGTAATGGAAGAGCAGTACCAGAATTAAAAGTGAAAGATAAAGGTGAAGAAAAAATTCTCAGCATCGTCACTACTGAAATGCGGTTACAACCTGTTGAGGAAATAACCAAATATGCTTTAATATCTTGATAGATATAAAACAGTTTTTGCAGTATCACAATGACATATTATAACTAATGAAAAGAAATGAACTTTAAGCACATGCAGTATTATCCATATGTGTGATTTTATATTCAATAACATGTGCTTCTACATATATGTGATGCTCCCAGAGGTGTACTGCTGAGTGAAAGCAGACACCCTTAAAGTATTATATATGAATACATACAGGTATCTTTTTAAAAATAAAAACAGTTTGTGAATAGTTCAGTGGTGAGTGACCATTGAAAAGTGTTGACGAGTGTTGATTGCTGCATGTATAACGGTATAAATATTGATTGTGACCTTGGTTACAGAGATTTAACACACACAGGAGACAACATAGAAACAAATCAGAATAACATTACACTCAAAAGAATAGTTAAAATCATATTTACTGCTGGTAATATCAAGTCTTGCTAAGGATATTGAACAACTGCTATTTTTCTGATATTGCTTCTCAGAATGTAAAATAGTAGAGCCATCAGCATTCTGTCCTCTAACTACCAAAGTGAGAGGAATAAAAATTAATGTTCAAACACAAAATAGTTTGTGTTTCTAGTTATCCCATCTAGCAGTTGGGGGAGAATATCAACATGCTATGAGGGCATCATACAACAGATAAGTTTTTCTGGGTGCTAAAATTAGTGGGAAGATGATAATGTGTGTGTGTGAAAATATGATACTGTGTAGTCTCAAATTACCCCCCCCCCCCAAGATACTAATTAGAAAGAGAAAAACAATTGTCTGGTCACAGCTGATCAGGATTTTTCCTCTGAGCGACTCCACCCAGAAGGGGATCTAGACAGACACTGAGACTCCAAGCTGGAGTGCAGGAGGAGGGCCCTCTGCCAGAGGTGTAGGGGAAGGTAATAGAGCAGAAGAGGGAAGGAGGGTGAAAAGAGGAAAATAAGAGTGAGGGGATAACAATCGGGATGCAATGTGAATAAATTATAATGTATATAAAAAAATGGAAATCCATTTCTCAAAACAAAAACAAAGAGATACTACTGACAAATTGGCTGACTCAGGTTTGCTTATGGGCTTATTTTTGAAATCCCTGCATCTTAGCATACAAAATGCTGCAGAGTATCCAAGACTGTGAGAAGCTCTGATTCATAAGGAGCATTATTTGAAGGAGAAAATCATCTATAGCTTTAGAAAGTGTATTCAGCTCCTGAAAAGTTACATGAAAACCTTAATCTCCTTAAGACTCTCCAGCGCTTCTAGGATACAACTTTTCTCCCAGGCCGTGAGTGAAGGGTAGAGGCTTCCTAATGGCTTCCATGACCTTGAACATCTTGATGATCAGTTTTCTGCCTCAACTTCTTCACATGAGTAAAGAGATGACCACACTTTTTTCCTAGCATGCTCTATTAAACATAAATAAGTCTTCATATTGTACTAAGTTTTATATATATATATATATATGAGCATGTATACTTTTGTATGTATGTATTATATATACATATATATGCTTTCATATATTCATGTAGATACATATATCTATATTTGTTTAAACAAGTTACTTTATGCTAAATTGAAAACTAGCCTTCATTGGATTGAGCATAGAGCTTCCACAGTGAACAAACCATAGCTTTCCTGTATTTTTGACACCAACACCTTAGGTGAAATGAAACACTAAGGAAAATGTGTCTGAGGAGGGAAGTCTGATGTTAATGATACAGAAGACAGCTTCCAGTGCAGACCCTAGGAAATATTCCTCGTAGAGTATTTGCTGCTCTGGCTGGGCCTCTGTGTTCCATGTGTCTGTGCTTCAATAGAGTATTCAGGGCCTTCCTGCCTGTGTTGCACCAGTGGACTCTGTGTGCTCCAGAGCTGAGAGGTTCAGAAATGGAGGAAGTCTTCACACATATACACATGCTGTCCTTACTTGCTGCTCTTCTGAGAGAAGAAACTACATAAAATTCTTTAATTTCTATTTGAAGAGTGAGACCATTACTAATATTTATTTTCAGTGGAGGAAATGCATGAAGAATACTCTCTCTGTTCTGCCTAAATTAAACTCTGCAAGTTTACTCCAACAGGTAGAACAGATTGAGAAAGCATCCAGTGTCTATAGCAATGCTGCCCTCGAGGCTCCAAACTTGTTTTTTTTTTTTTTTATTAATTAATTAATTTAGTCACTTTACATCCTGATGCAGCCCCTCTTCTCCTACCAGTCTCACCCTTAAATTCTTAATTGTGAGAATGTCTCTATTATTTTATATGGGTTAGTGGAGTAAAAGTAGCAAGAAAGATTTATCTACAGAATGTTGAGACCATTAAATGTAGCATTTTAAATAAATAATTATACAAAATAATTTATCAATTCCAATCTCAGTGATTATAAGTATTTTACTTTTAAGACAAAAGATTTCAGAATCATGTGTAGAAAATAACATGAATGATTTTGGATTCTAGGTTTTTATTGAAAACTCACTATTTTTGATAACTATTGATAATTAAAGACATTAAAATACTAGGATGGCATAATTTCCTTAAAAGAAGAATTGATTAATTTAGACTTATCTTAAGAGTAAAGGAGGGTGAAATAGAATGATGGAAGGAAGAAGGGAGAAAAAGCACAAAAGAGGAAAGGAAGAAAGAGAATGGAAGAGAGCACTGAAAAGAGGAGAGGAGAGAGGAAGACAGAGGCACTGAAAGGGAAGAATGAAATAAAGACATGACAGGTCCAGACTTATAGAACAAAAAGGGAAAGTGAGGATCCTCACTGAACTGGGCTGTGTGCAGTTGACTAGTTTTCCCCTTATTAGTGAGGAGTTCCTATTCAGTCTGAGCCGCCACAGTGGAAACTTTCTTGTCATTAAGTGGCCTTTACCCAACCCACATGTATAAATGTCCAAGAATACATACAGCCATTTAAGACCCAAGAACAGATAGCATCAAGGTTCAAAAACGAAACCTACATTTTTGAAATCTTTATCTTATTTTCCATACAAACTACCTTTAAGAATGGTGCATTAAATATAAATGCAAGAATGATATCCATATAAAACAAGAGAGTTTAGCACAAAAATATATATTTTAAATACTTAACATCAAATTACTTGTATTACAAAGACATAAAGTAACATCAAGCAGAAATTATTTTTTAAAATATTATGTGTCACTACTTTATTTTAAAAATTTTTACATGTACATTTTTATGATTACACATATATACAATAAACTACTTATAGCAAAAAGAACCATGACACAATCAGGAATTATATGATGTTACATTCTTAGTGTTTTGGCTATTTGTATTTGACAACCTTGAAGAAAACATATTTCCTATCTTGATGAGTCTAAAATTCTGAATGTAAGTGAATCTCCATCATGTCTTGTCATTATCAACTTAAAACATCTATCTAGACCTAAAAACATCTTAACCCCTAAACAACTAAGTGTCATTGTAAAACTAAGCTACCTGGTCTTCAACTCCATCAGAGACTTGAGAAGGAATAAAATTGATTACCTGTGTATACCATGAGTGCAGGTTAGTAACTTTCCAAATAACAAAACGACAGAGACAGTTTGCTACCTGAATAGTCATCCAAAACTCTCTATTACATTAGAGCATCTTCTTCATCCTCTTGGCCCAGTATATCTGACAGACATATCTGTGAGGCAGGAATTATTAAGGACTTGATTACCGTGTCTTGGCAGAGTTTGGCCGTCAACTCTGCTTGCATCCAAGCTTGCCCTTTTTAAGGCAGAATTTTGTCTGTGGTAGAAACCAGAACATTTTGCCCAATGGCTTATTTGCCACATTTGAAGCCATCTCCATAAGGAGGTTCTTTGATGCTCATCATCCTCTGTGAGGTAGACTGGTTGTTGCCAGGGGTTAACCTGTCTCATTTTCAGTGATTCTTAAAAATAATAAGAATATTTTAAATGCCATATTCTGTATGTCTTTCAGGTTTTTGAAAGCCTTATCTAACTATTTTACCTTATCTTTCTATAGAGTCATATCTACCTGTTACAACTAAGATGTATATGCTTGTGATAAAAGTAGACTAGTAATTGATATGACCATGAAATTATCAATTAACAATTAACTTGCATAACTTATTTATCGTAAACAGTTTGCAATAGCACTTTCAAAGTATTGGAAGTAAACCTTGTATTATAATTGAGTGATAAATATACAATACTTCATATTAGAGTAGAAATATATATATAGTATGTAAAGAATTATCTTACATTTGAATTCTATACACTGTATCTAAAATTAAACTTAATTTGCATCTACATACAAAAATGTATACCAGTGAATTAAAAATAACCTTGTGAGTGACAATTGAGGCATTAAGTTGAGGAGTAGATTCACTAATCTACTTTTTGTTCTATCTTCCCTATATATTTTTATATTCCCTCTTCTTTCTTTTTAATTCCTATCTGCATACCAAGGAATGTAAGATAAAGGAAAATAGAGACATATCTAAGTCTAACTCAGGTAGAAATAACTTTTGAGTAATAAATTAGAACATGGCTTTCAGAGAGAAAGAAAGTGTTCAACTCAGGAAAAACAATACATGATAAAATGTATGAGTAAAATATATCATTGTATTTAAGAGTTTAGAAATCATTTTATCTCAGAAAGAACAATTTCTTTCAGCAGTCAGAATTGGTCTGCTCAGTGATAACCATCTTTAACCAGAGCTCCTGGGCAGAAGCCACTTTTCACCATAGGGAGTTTTCTCCACAGCACACCTAGCTTCCCTGCACTGCAGCATAACAGCTGTTGATGTCCAGCAGCTGTTGATAGGCACAGACATTTGGTTTTTGCTTTCTTTCTTTGTTTTCTTTCTGTTTTTTGTTTTGTTTTGTTTTGTTTTTGGTTATTGATTTGAAAGTTACTATAGTACCTTACAAATATCTAATATATTTCTTTCATGTGGTCAGCCTCAGTTATTTAATACTATCATAAGATCCAAAGAACAAATTTTACTGGCCATTCAAAAGCTATACATTTTATGAATAAAATACTATTCCATTCCAATTACATTATTTTGTCACCTCAATTGAAGGTGCATTGCTGTATATAGTGAGTCAATTAGTCAATTTCTTAACATTCTGTATGCTTCCACTGATTGTCATATTAATCTTTATGGCAAAAGAGTCTTGTTTTTTATTCTCTCTTTCTACTATGATCAGGTGCTAAGTCAGAGAAAAGAAGTCCTCACCATGGCCATATTTTTATGTAAACATTTTCACTCTGGTTTGTAATTCATGTTTCATGTAAATGTGAAAATATTTCCATTTTTAACAATTCCATCACAATTTGGTTAAATTTTTGTAAAATCTTTGTTACTTTCTAGAAAAAAAAAATGGTCCCTTAAGGACATAATCCCCCTCAGGAACAGTCATAGGGGAGGGGAATAATGGGAAAATGGGGGCGGGGGGGGAGGAATGGGAGGATACAAGGGATGGGATAAACATTGAGATGTAACAAGAATAAATTAATAAAAAAAAAAGAATATTGGCTTCCTGTTTATTCACAGTGTTTTCTATCACTCAACTGTAAGAACACTTCTATATTTAATTCCTTACAGCAGTGAGTTCAGGGTTTTGAGTATATATTGCTTAATATATCCAAATACTTAACAATTTGATATCATGGGTTGTTGTTTTCTGTTAATAACTTCATTTTATAAGTTTGTGATTTATTTCTACTGGAGTCTTGTAATACGTTTTCTATGGATTTAGTTCACCAAAACATGACATCACAATTGCCCTGTGGTGTACTGAATACTCTATGAATACTTAATATTATGTGTATTCTACTTTTTCTTATTTACTCCATTTGGCTGAAACTATTAACTTTTATGTGTTCTTATTGATGACCTTTTTATGTTATCAATGACTGAGACTAGGAAAAGTCCCCAAATGTTTTGCTTTACCTAATTTTTTCATCATCATTATTAATTTTTATCTTGTGTATTTTTCAGCTTAAAAGAAGCTGACAATATGCAAACAATATTTTTGCATAATTGTTCTTATTTATTATGAAGTACAGTTTTTATTTTTTATTAATTTATTCAGATTACAACTCAACTGTTATCCCATCAGTTGCATTCTCCCGTTCCTCCCTCCTTCCTGCTTTCACCCTATTCCCCTCCCCTATGTCTATGACCAAAGGGGACCTCCTACTCCTCTGTATGGTCATAGGCTATCAAGTCTCACATTCGTAGCCTGATTATTCTTTCTTTGAGTGCCCTCAGGCCTCCCAACCCAGAGGAGGTGGTCAAATATGGGGCACCAGAGTTCATGTCAGAGTCAGTCCCTGCTCTCCACATAACTGTGGAGAATGTTCTGACCATTGGCTAGATCAGAGTAGGGGTACGATGTTTGTTACTTGTATTGTCCTTAGTTAGGGCAATAGTTTGACCAGAACCCCTTGGGCCCTGATCCACCCATCACGATGTTCTTCTTGTAGATTTCTAGGACCCTCTGGGTCCTTCTATTTCCCCATCTCCTATATTTGTCTTACTAACAGTTACAGTGGGATGTCCTCCCATCTATCCCAATTTCTTGGTAAGTGAAGACTTTCATGGTACATGACTTTTGGACTAGTGCCCACTTGTAAGTGAGTATACACCATGTGATGTTTCTGCTTCTGGGTTAACTCACTCAGTATGTTCATTTCTAGTTCCATCCATTTATCCACAAATTTTGGGAATTCCTTATTTTTTAATAGTTGAGTAGTATTCCATAGTGTAAATGTACCACAGTTTCTTTTTCCATTTTTCAATTGAGGGACATTTAGGCTGTTTCCAGGTTCTGACTATTATGAAAAATGCTGCTATGAATATGGTTGAATATTAGTACTTGTGTGGTTGAACATTTTTTGAGTATATTTCAAGGAGTGGAATAGCTGGGTCTTGAGGAAGGCCTATTCCCAGTTTTCTGAGAAAGCACCAGATAGATTTCAAAAGTGGTTGTACAAGTTTGCATTCCCACCAGCAATGAAGGAGTGTTCCTCTTTCTCCACATCCTTGCCAGCATATGGTGTCACTTGAATATTTGATCTTAGCCATTCTGATGGGTGTAAGATGGAATCTCAGAGTCACTTGCATTTGAATTTCTGTGAGGACTAAAGAGCATTTCTTTAAGTGTTTCTCAGCCATTCGATATCCCTCTGTTGAGAATTCTCTGTTTAATAAAGAACCCCATTTCTCAATTGGGTTAATTTGTTTTGTGGTGTTTAATTTCTTGAGTTCTTTATATATTTTGAATATTAGACATTCATCAGATAAAGGGTTGGTGAAATCTTCCTAGTCTGTAGCCATTGCTTTGTTCTCTTGACAGTGTCTCCTGCCTCATAGAAGGCTCTCAGCCTCATGAGGTCATGTTTATTAATTGTTGACCTCAAGGCCTGGACTGTTGGTGTTCTGTTCAGGAAGTTGTCTCCTGTGCCAATGTGTTCCAGGCTCTTCCCCATTTTTTCTTCTAACTGACTTAGTGTCTCTGGTTTTATGTTGAGGTCTTTGATCCACTTGGATTTGAGTTTTGTGCAAGGTGACAAATATGGGTCCAGTTGCATTTTTTTACACATAGACATCCAGTTAGACCAGCACTATTTGTTGAAGATGCTATCCTTTTTCCATTGAATGGATTTGGCTTCTTTGTCAAAAATCAAGTGACCATATGTGTGTGGATTCATATCTGGGTCTTCGATTCGATTCCACTGATCAACCAGCCTGTTGCTATGCCAGTATCATGCTGTTTTAATTACTATTGCTTTACAGTACAGCTTGAGATCAGGTATGGAGATTCCTCCAGAGGTTCTTTTATTGTACAAGATTGTCTTAGCTATTCTGGGTTTTTTGTTTGTTTGTTTGTTTTTCCATATGAAGTTGAGAATTGATCTTTCAATGTCTTTAAAACATTGTGTAGGCATTTTATTAGGAATTGCATTGAATCTGTAAATTGCTTTTAGTAAGATGGCCATTTCTACTATATGAATTCTCCTGTTCCATGAACAAGGGAGGTCCTTCAATCTTCTGATGTCATCTTCAATCTCTTTCTTCAGAGATTTAAAGTTTTGCAAACAAGCCCTTCACTTTCTTTGTTAGAGTTATTCCTAGATATTTTATATTGCTTGTGGCTATCATGAAGTGTGTAGTTTTCCTAATTTCTTCCTCTGCATGGTTGTTATTTGTATATAGGAAAGCTACAGACTTTTTGAGTTAAATTTATATCCAGCTAGTTTGCTGAAGGTGTTTATCAGCTGTAGGAGTTCTCTGGTGGAATTTGGGGGGTCACTTATACACACTATCATATCCTCTGCAAATAGGGATAATTTGACTTCCTCCTATCCCATTTGGATCCTCTTGATATCCTTTTGTTGTATCATTGCTCTGGCTAGAACTTCAAGAACTATATTGAAGAGATATGTAGAAAATGGGCAGTCTTGTCCGGTCCCAGATTTTAGAGGAATTTCCTTGAGTATTTCTCAATTTAATTTGATGTTGGTTATTGGTTTGCTGTATATAGCCTTTATTATGTTTAGGTACATGCCTTGTATTCCCAATGTCTCCAAAACTTTAAATATGAATGCCTGTTGGATTTTGTCAAATGCTTTTTCTGCATCTAAGGAGATGATCATGTGGTTTTTTTTCTTTCAGATTGTTTATATGGTGGATTACATTGATAGATTTCCATACATTAAACCATCCCTGCATGCCTAGAATGAAGCCTACCTGGTCATGGTGAATGATATCTTTGATATGTTCTTGTATTCATTTTGTGAGTATTTTATTGAGTATTTCTGCATCGATGCTCATAAGAGAAATTGGTCTGATACTTTCTTTTATTTGTTAGATCTTTTTGGGGTTTAGCTATCAACGTGACTGTGGCCTCACAGAAAGTATTTGGTAATGTCCCATCCATTTCTATCTTTTGAAGTAGCTTGAAGAGTATTGGTATTAGCTCTTCTTTGAAGGTCTGGTAGAATTCTGCGCTGAAACCATCTGGCCCTGGGCTTTTTTTGGTTGGGTGACTATCAATGATGCTTCTATTTCTGTAGGAGAAATAGGACTATTTATTTTGTCTATCTGATCTTGACTCAATTTTGACAAGTGGAATTGATCAAGGAAATTGTCCATTTCCCTTATATTTCCAAATTTTGGGGCATATATGCCTTTAAAGTAGCATCTTATGATTCTTTGTGTTTCTTTGGTGTCTGTTCTTATGTCTCCCTTTTCATTTCTGATTTTGTTGATTTGGATATGTCTCTCAGCCTTTTAGGTAGTTTGGCTAATGGTTTGTCTGTCTTGTTGGTTTTTTCAAATAATCAGCTCCTGGTTTTGTTGATTCTTAGAATTGTTCTCTTTGTTTCCAATTCATTGATTTTGGCCTTGAGTTTGATTATTTCCAGACATCTACTCCTCTTGGGTGTTTCTGTTTCTTTTTTTCCCCATGGCTTCCAGATATGTCGTGAGGTTGCTTATGTGATATGTTTCCACTTTCTTTCTAAAGGTACTTAGTGCTATGAATTTTCCTCTCAGCACTGCTGTCAATGTGTCTCACAAATTTGGGTATGTTATTCTTTCGTTTTCATTGTATTTCAGGAAGTCTTCAATTTCTTTCTTTATTTCTTCCCTGACCCAGGTGTCATTAAGTAGAAAGTTGTTTAATTTCTATGTGTGTTTAGGCTTTTTGTTATGTCTGTTGTTGTTGTAGTCCAGCCTTAGACCACGATGAACTGATAGGATACAAGGTATTATTTCAATCTTCTTGTATCTGTTGAGGATCACTTTGTTACTACTGTATGATCAATTTTGGAGAAGGTTCCATGGGGTGGTGAGAAGAAGTATAATCATTTGTGTTTGGGTGAAAAGTTCTGTAAATATCTGTTATATCCATTTGATTTATAACGTTGTTTACTGATGTTGTTTCTCAGCTTAGTTTCTTTTTCAATGACCTATCCTTTAGTGAAAGTGGGGTGTTGAAGTCTCCCACTATTAACATGTGGGGATCGATGTGTGGTTTAAGCTTTGTTAATAGCTATTTTACAAGTGTGGGTGCCTTTGTATTTGGAGCATAGATGTTCATAATTGTGAGGTTATCTTGGTTAATTTTACCTTTGATGAGTATGAAGTGTCCTTCCTCATCCTCTTTGATTAATTTTGGTTGAAAGTCTATTTTATTAGATATTAAATTGGCTACACCAGTTTGCTTCTTGTGACCATTTGCCTGAAATATTTTTTCTAGCCATTTACCTTGAGGTAATGTCTCTCCTTGTGGTTGAGATGTGTTTCTTCAATGCAGAATGTTGGATTTTGTTTATGTATCCATTCAGTTAGTCTGTGTCTTTTTATTGGCGAGTTGAGACCATTGAGACTGTCCTGGCCAGGTTCTGTCAGCCCAATTTAGTAGGTTTGGCCCACTGAGGCTGGCTCTCTGGCTCTGGCTGGACCCGCCCAGACCACGCAGGCTGTTGCTGGGCACCGTGGGCTTCGCTGTGGCCCCCAGGGCTCCCCATGGACTAGGGTGTGGTGGGTTGGGGTGTCCAAGGACAGACTTACTTGTGTCCCTGAGACTTCCCTGGGCCAGGAGTTCCGGTGTTCCACCTTTGCACTGGGCTATAGAGGCTGGCTGCAGTCCGAAGGTGGGTTCCATTCCAAAGCCTGGAGAGTGGGTTCAGGCTCTCTGTGGGCTGTTGTTTGACCCGGGGCCAAGCCTGCCTGTGATCTGCACTGTGCGGGACCCCACACACCTAGTGTTCTCCAGTTCTTGCAGTCTGTGGCTCCCAATCTGGACCCTGGTCTCCGTGCAGTAGATCAGATACAGTGTGTGATAGGCTCCATCTTGGACCTCCCACAGCTTTTATATTTAGTTATATGTTTTTTAAGTTAGCATTTTCCTTTCCAGGTTACCGTAGATATGCTAAAAATTTTTAATTCTGTACCTTCAAAGTTTACTTTGTTCTTTTCTTATATATTCTCTTTCTATATATGTAAGCAGCATGCTTCTTATAAACAGATTTATAATCTCTGCATTTATTTGCATGATTATATCACTATTTACACTTATTGCAAACATCAGAGTATTGAGATTCATAGCAATCATCTAATTATGTGATTTATATTTAATGAATTTATTATTTTTCTGAATTTAAAACTAAATTCCATTTATGAAATATGTTCATATTGTTAATTAATCAATTTAGGATTTAATATTTTCTGTTTATATATATATGCATCTTCTAATATTAGGCTACCTAGAAAAACTTAAACTTTGCATAAACTCATATATCAATGAAGGCATATATTCTGTGAAATGAAATATTATTAGATGATTTTATCACTGTGTGAGCATTATAGGAATCACATTTAAAAAGTGAAAAACTGATTAGGGTGTTACTGGAATATTAGAAGAAAATGGTTGTATATTCTCCATAGTTGACTAAACATCATTATGTGACATTTGACTGTATAATGAAATCAAGCTTTTGAAAAATTCTATATTCTTTGCTCCTTTATGCCTAAATTATTATATGATTTCATCCCAATTCCTACATACATCTTAAGACCATACACACTGATTTTAGTTTAGTTTAAAACTTGGGTTATCATAAATGAAAAAATAAAAATTTAATTTAGCTCATTTATTTGTAAAGCTAAATATTCTATTGAGAATATATGAGATAACTTGTAGTCTGTATTTTATTGCCAGAAGAATTCTGTTTTATTTATTTATTTATTTATTTATTTATTTATTTATTTATTTATTTTTTACCAGATGATGATGAATTTCTTTCTTTCTCTTTTCTGAATTTTTTTTTTTTTTTTTTTTTTTTTGGCACTGAATTTTCATCTGCAAATCACATTTTCTTAGGAATAAGACAAGATTAACACAGTCCTTGTTTTATCTCTACATTAGCAAGTTTTTCACTATCTTTGGGATTACTAATTCTCTTTAATATTGCTACTCTTTTTGTGAGCATCACATGGCTTTTGTTTAATTTTGGTAATTTTTGTAATGGTGGTTAAAATATGCTTCAATACGGTAGTATTTGTTTACTGACTTTTTGTGTGGTTCAGCCATAACTTATAAAAAATCACATTTGTTGGTCATAATGTAAGGGCAGAGAATCTTTAGTAAATATAAAATAGAATTGTATTTATTTGATATTATTATTCTCACTATTTTGTTATAATGAACAGTCTCATTTGGTAGCCCCATTCTGCAATCCAGGACTGAAATAGACTATTTTTAGTGCTGTGATTTTAGCCACACACCACATATATGGCTGTATGCGTTATTCTTTAGACATCCTTTTTGATGTTGACCATTAGCCTAATAAGTGATAGTTTCTGAGGACATAGTAGTAAAAGACACATTTTAACTTCATAAAGATTAATTTTTCAGATCTAAAACTTACATAGAGTTTACTATGGGGTAAGCTTCATAAAAAGGTTATAGAATTAGGTTTCGCATTACTACAATAAAATAACAAAGATACATATGAGATAAGATGTAGGCTCAATTTTCTTAACAATTATACTTTGTTATGTACTTATTAAGTGAGCATCCCTCCCTTATAACCCAACTAGACTAAATAAGAGAAAAAGGAGATTAAGGAAAACAAGAATGAAACCTGGGTATCAGTTCCTAGGAAAGATTCCCCTCACTTAGCAGGTTTTCAGCAGACTAGCAATCCCATCAAAGTTGCTGCTAGAACCTGGAGCAACCAGAACCAGGAACCCCCGAGGGAGCCCAAAGCCTTGAAGCCTTTCTTGGAGCAGTTCTCTTTAGGAGTATCTCAGAATGCAGGGATGAACAGCCAAAACCCAAGTCCCAACAAAAACCTTCAAGCCTCCTGTCTGTTCAAGGATGTTTCTCACCAAGCTTCCCCATGAAGTAGTTGAACTTCTAAGTGGAAAAACACCTTGCTCTGTCACATCTAAAAGGTGAACATCCTGCCTTCTTCCCCATCCCACACTTGGGATCAAAACAAAAACAGCTTTATCTCCCCAACAATAAGATGTTGTCAAGTGTGTAGGCCATGGAGTTTGCATTAACTTATTTCTACTCTTGTCAGCAATCAGAAATAGTGGCAGTATATCAGTATATATGAAAGTAAGCAAGAAAAGTGGGCATGAGACAGAGAGACAGAGACAGACAGGAAGACCACTCTTTGAGATCATGCTCCCAAATATCATAAGGGCCTTAAAATCGTCTCTTCCTTTTAAATGTCCACACCAATCCTCAACCTCACTGTTCTGTGCAGTAAAACTTCAGTCACCACAGACATCTGCAGAAATAGATCACTTTTTAATCCATGGCAAATTCAATGAGATATATATTTCTTATCCTTGTGATATAATGGTGAAAAGTAGGAAGTTTATTTAATTTCCTTAAAGTATGGCCATTCATAACAAGAGTAACTGCAATTAAAACCTAGACAATTACATGCCAAAACTCAGATTCTTATATATGTGGATTTGGGCTGGTATTGGGAAATAACAGCCAAAATAAAAATAACTGCAATGTATAGCATACTATATAATTATAGTTTTGATGAGTTGCATCATAGAACAGAGCTAAATAGAACAAGAAAGGGGAGCAGTGGCAGGGGGCTATGCTTTGATTGGCTGGTGATACTCTTATTAAGAGGATTATCTGGAAAAATTTCAGTAACTAGGTACATTTGGGTAGGCCCGTTCAATTATGTTGGTTTGTTGTTGTTTTTGATTTTGTTTTGCTCTTGGTGTGGTTAAATAGATAAGAAGAAAAAATTTCAAACCAATATACACTTAATTATAGGACATTAATTTAATTTTACGTATAGTTAAATATAATTCTTTCTACCAATTACTGACGAGCCCTAGCTAATTTAACTCCATTTTGTCAGCAGGCACCATGTTGAACCTCTCCCTAAGTTTACCTAGGTTGCTGGAAAAAACCACAAACTGTTCCAGGAAAGAACCACCTTAGGCCTCAACCAACTAGGGTACAGCAGGAAAGTACCTAATGTCCCCAGATATTATAGGTATATTGCTTAATTATTTCTCAGTCGGGGTGGATCCATCCCTAGCGCCAAGCCAAACTTGCTAAATGTCAACAAATCTTGTAACTGCCAAACTGGAAACTCTCCCCCTGCCCCACTTCTTTGCTGTACCCACAATAAAAACTCTGCCTGAAGATGGTTCAGGGTTCTTGCTGCTGATGCTGCTTCATTGAAATTCCAGGCCCCTCAGCCTCAAGTCTGAATAAAGGACCCTTGCTTTTGCATATGGCTTCGGACTCCTGGTGGTCTTTGTCAATCTAGCAATCTGGGCATAACATTACTATTTACTTAACTGGAAAAATATTCAAGAGTCAAATAAGGATAGCAAGTAAAATTAGTGCTTAAAATTAGAGGCGAATAGCCTGTTTTCTTCTTTCTATCTAATTACTAATATATTCTACTGTGCTAAGCCGTGATCATAAAATTGAATGCCACAAATTACTATAAAGCATACAGTAACAAGAATTAATTTTACTGCTTAAACACAACTACTAACCTTTGCAACTACCCCAATTGGCATTGTTAGAAAAAAAATTAACTCTAAGTCTAATAATGAGCTGATGTAGGCTTTTAGCCTCAGTAACTAAGTATATTTGCAAGCCTTCTAACTCCCCACTAATGGGTAATGCCTAATATGGTTCTCTGAGTTTTAATACAGGCTTGAAAAAGTGTGATTTAATAGAGGCAGTTAGGGATACATTCTAAAAGAAATGATTTGTGTGTCACATCATAGGAAGATGTATATTCAGGTATATTTTCTATACATAATGCTTTACATAATATGTAGGGAAAACTTGCTGCTAAGGTTGCAGTTCATCATGACCAGAAAACTCTAAACTTGGTGCAAAATGGAGGACTCCATTTGTCAGTGGGGCTTCCTCTTCTCTGCCTTGGGAGCCTGGATCCTACATCTTCTGCCTGAGGACTGTCATACATTCCTTAGGGAAATTAAAGTCCAGCTTCCTTTCTCTCTGGTTAAGATTCTACTCAGTAAGCACCTGGGACTCCCAGAATGCCTCCCATGCAAATGAGGCATTCTAGTGCCTCAATTAAGTCCCCAACAAAGATCTATATCCACTCTGAATATAGATCCCCTTCTCAAAGTTCTATATAACCCTGTTTACCTTGAATAGCCTCTCTGAAGCTGGTCACAGAATCTGTCATTTTAGTTAGTGCTCAAGGGCCATCAGAACCTGGAGGTCATTGCTTCTGATCCATTTGTCCCAAGGGACAGGTGGCCAAGGATGCACAGGTGCAAGAAGGGAGCCCCCAGCAACAATATTACTATATATTAATCCTCTGGGTCAATTGGCATAAAGAAACGAGGTCCCTATACAAAATGGAAAAAATGCTTTAGATATTGTGGGTTTTTTGTTTGTTTGTCTGTTGTTTGCTTGTTTGTTTCTTAATGAAAATGCCATCAATACTGGTTAAGATAGGCTGATGAGTCAACAGAATTGATAGGGCATCTTAAGCTTAGCAGTTTGACATGGTGGGTATATGATTCTTTGTTGTGGAGGCTTATAATGTGCATTGTAAGGCATTTAATAACAATTGGGTGTCTACCCCAAATTCTAGTAAAACTTTTCTTTTTTGTTGTTAATTATTTAATTTATTTACTTTACAACCTGGTCTCCCCCTCTCCTCTAAATCCTACCCTCCCTACCCCATGGACCACCCCCCCCCTAGTCCTCAGAAAAGTTTATTCAGCTTAAGTGTCCATAGGCCACCTCTGAGCCCTGGTTAGTTGGCTTTGTTGGTCTTCCTGTGGAGCTCTTGTCATCTCTGGGTGGTTTTATCCTTCCTCCCACTTTTTCACTAGACTCTCTATGCTTTGCCCTGTGTTTAGCTGTGAGTCTCAGCATCTGGAAACAACCTAGATGCACGTCAACCAAAGAATGGATAAAGAAATTATGGTCATTTACACAACCAATCAGCCATTGGAGAGCAGGGTCTGACTTTCACATGAACTCTGGGGCCCCATATTTGACCATGTCCCCTTGATAGGGAGGCCTGGTGGCACTCAGAAGAAGGATGGCAAGCTACCAAGATGAGACTTGATACTCTATGATCATATAGAGGGGGAAGAGGTCCCCCCTCAGTCACAGACATAGGGGAGGAGAATAGGGTGATAGCAGGAGGGAGGGAGGAAGGAGAGGATACAAGGTATGGGATAAAAACTTAGATATAATATGAATACATTAATTTTTAAAATTTAAAAAAATCACAAACTCTAAAAAAAGAAAACAAAGAAGTGACAAAATTTGTAGGCAAATGGATGGAATCAAAAAATATCATCCTGAGTGAGGTAACCCAAACCCAGAAAGACACACATGTATGTACTCACTTATAAGCAGAGTTAGCCACATAGTACAGGATAAATATACTATAACACACAGACCTAAAGAAGAGAAGTAGCAAGGAAGGCCCAAAGGTAGATGCTTAAATCTCACTCAGAAATGAAAATGGAATAGACAGAGGTAGTGGTTGAAGAAAGGGAGACGAGGGAGCACAGAGAGAAATAAGAGTGGAGATAGACCTGGGGAGAGCAGGGCTGGAAGACAGACGTCCTGCAGAGAAAAGAGAAACTGTGGGTGGGGGCGTCTCATGACAAGCTGGAGACCTAAGTCAGAATAGGCCTCTGGGAGGATATTGGGGTGGGGGAGATTCTAGCAGAGACTCCTAGTAGCATGGGCCATGGAAACTGAAGAGAACACCCTCTAACTAGACAAGTCTCCTAGTGGAGGGAGGAGAACGCCAACCCACCCACAAACAATCCAATTCCGAACTTACCCTGCCTAAAAGACTTGCAGGGAAAATGATAGAACAAACAGAGCAGAGATGGAGGGAATGTCCAAGAATGCCTGCAGCAACCCAAGACCCACCTGGTAGAAGAGTCTACTCATGCCACTATTAAAGAAAATCTGCTATGCTTGTAGACAGGAGCCTATCAGAGTTGTCCTCTGAGAGGCTCTATCCAGCAACAATATAAAACCAATAAAACTGTTTGTTCATTTACTACTCTTAGTTGGATGTATCTAATATGTCCTAAGGTCCTTATGGAGTCAAAAGGCCTCTAGTTGAGAGTCACTGGCAGTAGAAATATATTCAACTTAAGTGTAACATTGCTAAACATAGCACACATTTACCAAGCACAAATCATCTGGTATATGCTTCAATAGGGACTAAACCTATTTTACCTTATAAGTGGTCTTCTGTGCCACATAAAGGGGTATAGTGATGCACGCCTTAGAGATAAGAACATTGAACCTAGCTGGGTGTGATGACACACGCCTTTAATCCCAGCACTCATGAAGGCAGAAGAAGACGGATTGCTGTGAGTTTGAGGCCAGCCTGGTCTACAGAGTGAATCCAGGACAGCTAAGGCTACACAGAGAAACCTTTTGTCTGAAAACTAAAAAGACAAACCAAACTGAACCAAACCAAACCAAACCAAACCAAACCAAACCAAACCAAACCAAGAACACTGAACCTCAGGAGAATGGATTGTGTGCTCAATGGTTTGCTGCACAGTCAGCAGAGCAGAGCAAGCACATGGAACCAGCAAGTCAACATTTCTCTGACTTCAGGAATTGGCCTCCTCCTCCTCACTGTCTTCATTGCTTTAGGATTAGAGCTTGAAATACTTGAAATGATTTGATTAGGAAATCAAAACATAAAAGGGAGAAATCAAGTTCAAAACCGAACAGCGTATGCTATTTATAATCCCAAGTATATGCTGTGCATTGCATTCAGAACCCAAAAATCTCAGGCTCTCCTGTATGGCTCCTGAAGGGGTTAAGGGAAAGGAGGTCACAGTGATTGAGTTTGGTTGATGGACTCAGGGAGGAGGAAGGCAGGGCATGGCAAGAACAACTCTTATGAGGCTGAGGTGCCCTAGAGACTGGGACTAGTGCCAGAAAGAGAAACTTAGCTGAGTGGGGAAGCATGTCTCTCAGGAATATATATTAAGCCTGCCAAATAAATAGGATAAAATACAGGCATGCCAGGTTCTGTTATTCAGAATATTAGATTATTGCACGAAAACTAAAGATGAGGCAGAAATTTGAGTGCCATTATTGTTTTGATGACAGTGGCATTTCAAAGTAAAAATATCAAGCAAAGGGACCTCAGTCGAGAGATCTTGCACCTACTTGCACAAACATTTAACATCGTGGTTTTCTTTTTACACAACTACAGCTTTGATTGTAAGCATTTGACAATGTAATTCTTTTAATTTCAAATGCATTCTTTCAAAAGTTTATTGCAACACAAAGAAAAATATTTTTGGCTTCATATACTGCTGTGTACACCAGCTACCTTTATTTTTATAGCATGTACTGTGTGGGTGCATGTGCATATGAGTGTGTGTGTATGAGTGTGTATGAGTGGCTGAGTGTGTAGAAACTGGTTTTCCCTTTACTGTATTGTTCCCAGGGATGAAGTCTGGTTCTTGGGTTCACTCTCTTTTCACACCTCCTGGGGCCTAGGGATTGAACTAAGCAGTCTTTATCCTCTCAGCTGTTTTTCAGCCATCTGTTTTTTTCTCTGTGTTTTTAGATAATAGCTCAGAGTACTAGAGCTGAGCCATATTACTAAAAGCACCAAAACAAACATGTATCAAATTTAATTACCAACGTACATATTCCCAGAGCAAGAAGGGAGCTGGTGCTGCCTTGTAAGCAGGTCAGCAGTGTACTAGATTAAGAAGTCAAAATGATAACAAGGAGCAGAATAGAAAGCAATTTAATTTATAGGAAATGCCAGTAATGTAGATTAAGAAGAAAGACAAGATTATTCATGACAATTGTTTAAAAGCTGGTGTCTATATTAGCCATCTATTGTGGTATAAAAACCTGCTAGTCAACATAGTAAAGCAACATGATTCCTACCTCATCTTGTGTAAGTCAGTTTTCTTTAGTCAGGATGCATTCATAAGAGGCAAACTTCCAAAGTCAGGATTTTGGTCATAGGTATTAAACTGAATCTGTGTTTTCTTGATGGCATGTGAGCAGTGGTTTTAGTGCTTCTAGATATTACCTGTGTGCCTTTGAAATGGTCCTCTCTGTCAGCTCGCAGAACACAATCACCATTTTCTTCAATTTCAGCTTACATTAAAATATGTATGTATGTACATATGTTCATATACATACATATATATATAGATGTAGATATAGACGTAGAAACTAGTTGGCATATAGGTGTATGCTGATCTGATATACCATTATAAGCATGGATAAATGTAATCCTGGGACTGACAGCTCATTACATTTGCTAGGTTTTATTATTAGAGAATGTGGGTATCTGGTACAGATTAATGAAGAGACAATTACAGGATATGAACACTAAAGTCAACCTGATTCTATACACACATGGTGAGAAGACAAATCCTATCAGCTGAAGCCAGTCATTTGCAGGGAGTTGGAAGGGGTCTCATAGCTACACACAAGTGTAGTAGAGGGCAGTGAAAGCCTTTCTCAAGTTGTCTGGCATCCGAAGTTCCTTCTGACTGAGCTTTTCTGCTTTATTAAAGTCTTTGATTATAGAAGGGTGTGCAACACACACACCCACACCCACCCGTACCCACCCACCCACCCACCCACACACACACACACACACATCAAAAAGCCTTCTTCATCTCTTTCCCCAAAGCCCTCACAGACACGCTTAGAGTAACATGTGACAGGACGGCCAGACACTAGTTGACAGGGAGTGAACTGCATACCTCAGTTGGAAGTAACCTTTGCCAGAGATTCAGCTTTTATTTTGGTGAATTTGAAACTTCAAGTGAAAATGGAAAGAAATCACCAAAATATAGACATAAAAATAAAATAAAATATGCATATAATTAAAAAATTTTTAAATTAATCATCTTTTTGTGGGATAATATTTGCCAATGATGATCATTGCATTTGCCTCAGTGAAACTCTTCTTCCTTTAGAATTGACAGTTCTAGCAGGAGAGTCAATTGACAGCATGACTTGTCAGGACTGCATGAGAGATATGCATTGTGAAGTATTCTGTAAAGCTTATTCCAACTTCCCCTTTATTTAATGCAACTTGAGAGTATCCACCAAATGTAAAAGTCAACATTTTAAAAAAAAGTGATTTGGAGCTGGGCGTTGGTGGCGCATGCCTTTAATCCCAGCACTCAGGAGGCAGAGGCAGGTGGATCACTGTGAGTTTGAGGCCAGCCTGGTTTACAGAGTGAATTCCAGGACAGCCTAGGATACACAGAAAAACCCTCTCTTGAAAACAAACAAACAAACAAAAAAACCAAACAAAACAAAACAAAAACAAAAACAAAAAAATGATTTGGGACAAAAACCAGAAAAAAGTGTTCAGTTTTATTATTTAATTTAATGAGACTTTTTTGCATTACTAAAATTTTTGTAGATTTTGCTTACCCTGACCTACCTACCTTCTTTCTTTTTCTCCTTCCTTCTTTCCTTTTTTCTTCCTTTCTTTTTATTACAGAACATAGTATTACAGTGTAAGCAAACTATTAGTTCAGATAACCCTAATATGTATTCATTTTCAGAGTGTAACTCCTTTCAAACACCATTCACATGACACTTAATGATTAAAATCAAGTGACATCTACAGCCATTAGGAGTGGACTGTGATATCTCTCTTATTCACCATATCTTTCATTTTTAGATGACTGTCACTGGCCATACATGAACTGCCTGTGGAGAGACTCACATAAAAAATCATTGATAAGATCCCTGGCCACAAACTGACCAAGAATTGACAAATGTACTCCAACAACCTGGGAAGGCTTAAACTGTGACAACAACCATGTGAGTGAGCTTGGAAGGAAATTTGCCCTCAGATGATCCCTAAGATAAATATTTCCCCAAATGAATCTCTAATTTCTCTATTATAAGATAATCAGAGTGATTAATTGATTGTATGTTCTTATAAGACATTAGCTATTTCAATAATTTCTTAGTGCACAATACATAAATATATTAGTGACAAAACAAAGCAAAGCAAAGAACTGCATATCAAATGCATATAGGAATCCCTTCTTGGTATGGCTTTATGTTCAATAGTGGAGTTATTGGGAATCTATCACAACT
The DNA here is from genome assembly GCF_903995435.1 of Acomys russatus. Lineage (NCBI taxonomy): Eukaryota > Metazoa > Chordata > Mammalia > Rodentia > Muridae > Acomys > Acomys russatus. The sequence continues at coordinate 41,394,792 of NC_067159.1, forward strand.
CAAAAATATCAATTGAAAGTTCCCACAGGAAGGGTTTTTAAGTTGCAAATTTGATAGCGTCCTGAGTAGTGTGATGAAATCTCAGGCTGTCCCATTTGTCTCCTCAGGATGGGAATATCTCTTTGTCCAATATACCATGCTCTCTACATTACCTTCTCATCAGTCACCACTGCTCTCTCACAATTCTGACCGACTATTACAGGGCTGTTGATTTTATGTTCGTGTCATACGTCATTTCATTCAGTGACCACACAACACAAAAGTTGTGAGGTTGGAGATTTGGATATGCTAGAAAAAAAAAAAAAAAAAAAAAAAGGAAAGTCCTTCTGAGTGCTTATTTTATGTATCATCTCAGAACACTATTGACAGAAAACTGAGAGAGACAGAGATCATATTCACAATACCACTACTATTGTATATTATTATAATTGTTTTATCTTGAATTAGTGTTACTTTATAAAGAGCCTAAAACACTTCAATAATCTTTAATATGAAAATTCTAAGTTTAAAAATGCTCTAGAATAATTTTGAACAGCAATATGATGTCATAGGTGGAAGGTTCCATGCTTGGCCCCATGTGTGTCTGCTTGCTGTCAATATCTAAGTGTAATGTGAGATTATCTATCTATGACACTTGGAAAGATAGATAAATAGATAGATAGATAGATAGATAGATCTTTCAGTGTTTGTCTATAAAATACATATGAAATGCAAATGAATTCCATTTTCTGTTTGAGTTCACCACTATGATAGCTCATTACATACGTATCAGAAACCTAAAAACAGCAAATGTCTCTTGCCTGAAATATATTTCACCATGAACATTATATCTGAACATATAGGGCTAAGTACCCTACCTGGGTTCATGAAATTACTGCCTATTTTAGGATATATATCTCTCTCGTGGAAGGGATGCTATACTTTAATTTAGTAACATGTAGTTGGGGCTGGTGAGCAATTCAGATTCAGAATTTGTACCTCATGCATTTTGCATACAAATATTCTGAAATCATTTTATATAATTTTGATGTCAGGAAGTGTACTTATGTCTCTGCACAAACTGTGCCTTCTATATTTATACATCTATTTTCCTGGAACACATTTTCTCTATCTTATAATGTTTTCAGTTTGGAGAACTAATTTTTGAGGTAGCGTTTGTTAAACAAGAGTTTCTAGTGTATCATAAAATTTTTTTTATGACTTTCCTGACTTGACATGACTAGTTCTCACTTTTAAACACACTCCAGCATTTTGCCTTCCTGTACTGTATTCTTTCAGTTCTAAGCAATGAACTGCAGATGAGACAATAATACAAACTAAATGAGACAAGGAAAGGATTGTAACTAGGTAAAGCAATTTAAGGGAAAATGCACTGTGTAACTTATTTTGGACTCTGACATTGACTTGAATAAAACCAATTATTTGGAGAAATATTTGATATATTATTTCTCATGCCTTGTCTCAGTTTTGCAAATAGAGATAGAACACCCACTGTGACATATTTATCAAGCACATATTTATGCCAAAATCATGAATCAGTATCAATAAAGTCCTACATTTGTTCTATAAATTGACAGTTTAAAACATAGTATTGGGATGAGTTTCAAAGATGGCCAAAAGAGAATTCTGGGTAATTAGGTTTCCCTAAAGATCTACAAGTAACGTTTTCATTATGCTTACAGCAAATGACATTTTCTAGATATTCTATGATATGTATGACATTTCCAACAAAAGCAGTTTGGTATTTTTTTCCTAATATATATATATAAAGACATGAGTCCAGGATTATATATTTATGTATTAAAATATTTGGTTTTGTCTCAGTCCAATGTGAGTTAATTATACTCTTCTACAACAATATATTAGTTGTATTTGAAGGAAGAACTAATACAAGGAAGTAAGAGACGATAGCAATTTTGTGTTTCTTTTTTGTTGTGGTGTGAGTTATGAGAATACTAACAAGTATACCAGCATTTTTGACTTGATGTAGACTCTTCTCTATCTCAGTAAGTGAGCTTGGAATAATTGTCTGGGAATATCACTACATTTTCATTCATGCTTGTGTTTGAGCAACATGTTCTGCCCTAAGGTACAGGTTGTTTTTTGTATAGCGGTCTCACCATACTCATACATTTTCTTTAAAAACTCAGAATGAGTGCAAATCTACAGTTATTTCATTCACTTTTCAACTGCAAATAAGTTTTATTTTTATGTAATTATTTACCATTCTATTCAATAGCTAGGCCTTAATCAAAAGGAAGAAAAGAAAATAAGAGAAAAATGTGTTGAATCAATCATCCATATTTTCAGTAGAAATATATTTATAAACTGTTAAGACACTAAAGAAAGCACAATCTTTGAACTTCTTTTACAAGTTTTCTAAGGTGTATATACTCTTTTTACAGATAGGAACTTAGACTTAAATTATTTTGTCAAACAGGGAACAAAAAATTATGTTTCAAAATCAATTCTAGTTAAAATGATGAAAGTTAGCATACCATTAGTGATCCTTTAAATGAAAAATCTCAGCAGTTGTAACTGTAATTCTAAAACTACAGAGCTACTGTATTATTTTCTGGTATTAACACCTTTGTTAAATAAAGTTGTTATCTAAGCACAATTTTTTTTTTTTAAATTCACTTATATCATCGTAATCACAACACCGCCAATTTTGGTATTTTGAACTTTTATTCTTTAAATACACCAAGAAAAGGGGCATCATCTTCATTTGTCACAATTAATGGATAAGTGGAGAACATGCTTTCTTAGCTTGTATTGAATGTTACATAGGTGAAATAAAATCCCTGCTATTAGCTAGATACATGGTTCCAAATAGGATACTTTTTATTAGTAGGTAGAATACATTATTACAAAATAATGAAATTAACAATTTGCTATGATCATAAAAGAAGTGCCAAAAAAAAAAAGGGGGGGGGCTAGAGAGATGACTCAGCTACAAAAAGGCTTGGTTTACAGCCAAAAATAGGAGAAGTGCCAAAAACGAAAACCCCAATACCGAATGGTCAGATTGAAAACATACATCTGAATAAGATTATACAACTAAATAGGTTCTATTTATGTATTTAGGATTATATATGTATATATATACATATACATATATGTTCATGACAAGAAATAATGCAAAAAAGTGCCACTAGTTAAACAAGAATAATGTGGGGAAATATGTAATTATATTATGATCTGAAAATAAAAGAAATAATAAAAATAAATGCAAAATTACTTGGAAAATGATCCTTGCCTTGATAAATGGATAGATTTATTACATAGGACCGTGTACACATAAACTTGCTTAGACACTGAGAAAGTCAAAATATTTAAGTAAATAACACTTTCATTGTTTAAAAATTGGTAATGATTAAGTAAAACTGGTCAAGCATTGACCATGATATACTTCTGTCCCAAAAAGTTCATCCATTTAGTATAAATTCAAACAGTTCACAATCAATGTCAATTTAAAGAAAATAAAAATTGGAAAAAATCATCATGCTATAACTTGATAAATACAATATCCTGTGTGTCATTTTAGTTTCTTTATTCTCTTTATTTATTTACTCTCCTACAATACATCCCCCTTCCTCAGCTCACCCCAATTCCTTCAACTTCCTCTCTTCCCCAGATCACTAACTATTCTTAGTTTACAATGCCTAAGTAAAAATGTGCTCTTTCTTCTTGTCATAGGATTTGAGTGTGTGTATGAATTCTTTGTTTTTAACTAAGAAAAAAAAATCAACAAAATAGGCTGCAGGAAATTGATTTAAGATTTACATATTTTAAAGCATATTCCTAAATATTAATATTTGTAAAACCGACATAACACAGGGAAATGATTAAAACACTACTGCAACTCATAAATTTGGAGCCAAATGGTGATTGTGCCTCTCTAGTAGGCTCCAAATATTGTGAGAATGCTGCTTCTAAGGTGTCAGCAAAGCTGAAACTAAGAGCATGAGCCCATGCTGCGTTCTCTTGGGGTGTACTAGGATGGAAACAAATCAGGTACCCCATTGCTAGCAATTTAAAATGTCAAAATGAAATGAACTATTGTACCCTCAAGGCAAAATATCAAGATATTTATATTGTGGCATTTCACTCATCAAAACATTTCCTCATAATTCATTGATAAGTCAAAATATCTTCCCTTCATAACAGAAAACGATGAAGGAATATTCTAACACTTTTTATATTGTTTTTTCTATCTATTGTCCACAGATGTTTTTCATTTTTCTCCTCTGTTTCAGAAAGAACTTTTCAAATTTACGTGACTCTCCCCCATGTTTGTTTTTCTTTTTTTCATATTTGTTTGTTTTGCATATAAATAAAAAACTCAGTTGTAACTATGAATTATCCTTCTGGACATTATATTTTACATTAGCATACCATGAACTGTGTTTGTTAGGGAAAATAAAGGGTCTTAATACATCCCTTTCTTCCCAAATTGCCTGTCCATCTCAATGTCAGGACCTCCATGATCACTGGTCACTGGACTTTGTGCTCATGGGTAGTAGCTCTGATGAGCTCTTCAAAGGGATACAGAAACTGTGCAAATGCAATATCTTCCTTGGCCAATCATTTTCTGCATGGCCCCATCTGTCAACATAAGTGAAGCAACCATAAACATATAAATTTCTATAGGGATAAATCTCTCTAGGAAAGGGAATAAATGGTAAGGTAGTTATGGATGCACCACTGTGGGGTTGGAAATGAGAGAATCAAACAGGAAGGGAGAAAAAGAGGGGTAAGGGAGGAACAATCAAATACCGAAGGAAATTGGAGAGATAATATGGAAACCTAATACAGTAGAGGTTTCCAATAACATGCGTATATGAAGGGTATCTAAATAAAATCACCAAATAATAGGAGAGATAGAGTTCAAAGTGAGCATGTCTTATCACCAAAAGAAGCTTCCAGTATGGGTAATGAGTTGCATCTAATTGATTTCTTGGCAAATGGGTTCTCATAGGAACCATCAAACAACCTAGACTATTCCTAGGGATACTGATGTCTCTCTACACAGTGACAGTAAATTCCTGTTGTGAAGACAATGCCAACACAACTCATTAAAAATGCAGAAATGGAGCTCATGTCTACGTAGAACTTTCATGCCTATGGTCTAGTGTTCATGCCACTGGAAAGAACTCCGCACACTACCCAAAGTGAGAAGTAAACACCATCTCAAATGCAAATGCTTCTGTCTACAGTGGTGACCTGCCTACAGGATGCAGTGGTATTATGGTGGCACAGAGCTTGTGGGAGTAACTAATCAATACTTGATTTTACTCAAGGCCCACTCCGTGAGAAGAAGCCCGTAACCTATGATGTTTAAGTAGCCAAGGGTCTGACCAGGTCTCCCCCTCCAGGGGACATGGTCAAATGTGAGGCACCAGAGCACGTGAGAAAGTCATACCCCACTCTCAACTCAACTGTGGAGAATGTTCTGACCGTTGGCTAGATCTGGGTAGGGGTTTAAAGTTTACCGCCTGTATTGTCCTTGGCTGGTGCCTTAGTTTGAGCGGGACCCCTGGGCCCAAATCTGCCTATCATAATGTTCTACTTGTAGGTTTCTAGGACCCTCTGCATCCTTCTACTTTGCTATTCTCCCATGCGTCTCTCATCTAGAGTCCCAATAGTGGCACTCAGAGGAAGGACAGCAGGTTGCCAAGAAGAGACTTGATACCCTATGAGCATATACAGGGGGAGGTAATCCCCCTCAGGAACAGTCATAGGGGAGGGGAATAATGGGACAATGGGAGGGGGGAAGAATGGGAGGATACAAGGGATGGGATAAACATTGAGATGTAACAAGAATAAATTAATAAAAAAATTAAAAAAGAAAAAGAAAAAAAAAGAGTCTGAGACTGAATAAACCATGAACCAAGTGGAAAACAAAATACTACAGTCTTGCTAAAGGAATATAACACTGAAATAACTCCTAACAACATTCTGCCGTACTCATAAATTCATACCTTCCTCAGTCATCATCAGAGAAACTTTCTCATGGAACAAATGGGAACAAATACAGATAACCACATTCAGGCTGTTTACAAAGAGTAAGAGATCTTGGAAAAGACAGCCCTAAAAGGAATGTATTCATTAGATCCTTTCCTTCAGGACTCAGGGAAATCTTCAGAATAGTAGGCCAAGAGAGTGCTAGAGCCTCAGGTGATGCTGAACACAAAGGAATTAATGGCTTCTAGTCGCACCAGGGCTAGTAGATGTATGAACTCACAGAAACTGTTGCAACATGCATCGGGTCTGCACAGGTCTTCGTCAAATGGGGTCCTAGAGCTGAAAGAAGAGATGGACCCATATCCTTATGCCTAACCCAGAAGCTATTTCCAGTTGACAAGCCCTCACAAGTGAAAAGCTAATTCTCAAGAGAGTCGCACTGTGGAAAAAGGGTACTTACACATGTAGGCTCCATGTAAATCAGTAGATGGCCAACACAAATTTAATTCATAGACATCTTTGGTGTTTCTCTGTTTCACAATGTTTATTCCGGCATTTTTTAACCTTATGGGTCCTCTGTGAATATATAAAGGCTTATGGTTTTGTATTTTTATGGCATTACCGGGAGTGTGAACATGTGTCTCTGAGTCTTTATGTATTTCTTGTACTTTTTATTGCTTCTTCTTTGCTTGCTTCCTTTGTCTGACTCTGATTTTTTGTTTTATTTTATATTATTATTATTCCTTAGGTACATGTTTGTTTTTCTAAGTGGAGACAGAACAAGTATATTTCTTGTGGGGGTGGGGTGGGGAGGAACTGTGAGAATTAGGGAGAGAGGAAACTGCAATCAGAATATATTATATGAGAATACCCATTTTTTAAAAAAGAAAAAAAGAATACATAGTTTTATTTTATTTTATAATATTGATCATGGCTTCGACAGAAGCTATTCCTTCTAAAGGCTCATAAATTGAAGCCATGGTCCTTAGTTGGAAACTTTATTGTCTAGGACATTGGTGAAGAACATAAATTAGTGGACATGTGACCTAATGGACTGTATTTGACAGCTGTCACCATTGGTTCTTCTTGCCTGCTATGAGATGAGTGTGCTTATGTCTATAGACCCTACTGCTGTGTTGTTGTTGTTGTTGTTGTTTCATTTTTATAGGACCAGAATCATCAGAACCAAATGGACTTAAAACATGGAAGATGTGGCCAAATTAATTTCTATTTTTTCTAGGTATTTTTGATGAAAGTCTGACTAATGAAATGATGACATTAAGTTCTCTGAAGTTAAAGCTGCCTCTCTTACACCAGGAGGACATACAGGAAAACATTCTTGAACCCCAATACTATCACTTCACCTGGGAGCTGAATACAAGCATTGAGGCCAGAGCAATGCTCAGTCATCAGGAGCATATTCAGACCATATGGAACTATCATTATTTTTAGAAAATGAGATAAAATAGAACAAATCTTAGGTAGCCCAAAAGCCCATGAGAATATTTTTATATTATGGCTTCTATATACCAACTATAGAAAAACATCAAGAAAAATACATTTTAGCAGTCAGGAAATTAAGAAAGGTAAAAGGATGAAATTAGTCCATAGATCTAACTTATTAAATTCTGCTGTAGACAATGTATAGCTTCAACAGGTCAGTGATTGGTAATATATGCTACAGATCACACTGTGTTTTAAAAGTTTAGATGGGCTTTAAAAGTGCATAGACTGTGAGGGGGCTAATGTAGATAAAATGACTAAATATATCTGTATATTACAAAAGTATGAGCGGGACCCCTGGGCCCAAATCTGCCTATCATAATGTTCTACTTGTAGGTTTCTAGGACCCTCTGGATCCTTCTATTTTGCTATTCTCCCATGATTCTCTCATCTAGAGTCCCAATAGGATGTCCTCCCCTCTGTCCCAGTTTCCTGGTAAGTGAAGGCTTTCGTGGGAAATGCCCCTTGGGCTAGTATGCAGATATAAGTGAGTATATACCATTTGAGTCTTTCTGCTTCTGGGTTAACTCACTCATTCTGATCATTTCTAGCTCAATCCATTTATCCACAAATTTTGATATTCTAAATGTTAGACAATGGAATATATTGTATACTGCAGTGATGTTTTTTTTATGTTGCATTGAATACATTTTTAGATGAAGGAAAGTACCCTAAAGAGGAAGTACCGAGGAACGACCTTAGTGGGACGTGCAGGGCGAGGGGCTTCACTGTAGGAAGAACATGGTGGATCATGAGCACTGCAAGCCGGTTCTGCCAAGTAGACCTACAAAGGGTGTGATAAAAGAGGAAGAAACATAAGTAGTGACCAGCCTGCCAGCAACCAGTGTGGTATGGCACCATGAGATATGCAAGATAAGGCAATGGAAACAACATGTGAATTTATTTCTAGGGCTTTAAATTTATGTAGCAGGAAAAAAAAAAAAAAAAACAACGGTGTGGATTGTTTTACTGACAGTAACATCTGAAAGGATGAGCAATTTAAGAAAGAGTTTGCTCTTCAAGCTTGAGGTAATGACCTTCTAAATGAAAACGTTCCACTGTCAGTTATAGCTTTCAAAGTGAATATTCTTCAAACAGAAAGAAAAGAAAACTTTCAGAAAGACGGGATGAATAATTAAGCCTGTAGAAATGCTAAAATAGATACTATCTCCAAGATGAGGAGGAATTTGGGGAAAAAAAAACACACAAGGTGGTCATATGTGTCAAATTTATATCTTATAAAGCTTTGTTTTCAGCCTCGGGCTTGCAATTCTATTTTAAAGGTGCAAATGGCCATATTCTCACCCTTTGGGGATGTCCAAATTCTATACAAAGATGAGTGCTCCCTGTGTGAGTGACTGCATCTCACTGCTTACTGGGGTGAGGCACAATTGCAACAGAAGGTTAACAAAAGATTTTTCTGGTAGGTGTATTTTCCCTGCTCTGTGAAATACAAGCTCATAAACTGCATATTGTAACCTCAGGAAGGATTTTGCTTTAGGCTCATCTCCCATGGGCTGGGGATGTGTGTGCATGAACCAATTTGCACCACTTCACAAGAGTTTTCATTCATCTAAAATTACAATACCATCCTTATGCGATTTTTATGCACCCGGAGGAATTAAGCTCATCATTGCTATTGTGACAGTAACACACTCTGAAGGAGTTCTGTGTTGGAAGTTTTCCCAAATGATTCATTTAAATTCTCATACTCTACCTCCAAGTGTGTAATTTCCCATTTCTGTTTAGAAGAAACTTAACAGGTTTGGTAAATGGTGTTTTTAAAATATTTATTTTAAGATGATTTTTTTGTAAGGCTCAACAGAAAACAGACTATCCTGTGTTTTGGCTGACAAATTTCTGCGTTCATAGATTATTTATTTGACGGCAGGAATTTGGAATTGCATGATTGACCTCAATGAAGATGTTTTAAATGCTTGTAGTTATCTTTCATTAGTATTAGCAAAATGTCTGACCACGTTTTGCTCTGTAGCTGGAACACATCTATCATTCAACTCAAAAACAGATCATTCAAACATTTCAGGATGCTCAATTTGTGTAGTTTTAGGTACTGCCTGCCCAAAGATTAGGATAATTCCATGTTACTAAATTGTTTTAAGAAATTAAATATTTGATGGTCTTCCGCCAAAATGTTTTAAAACTACCTATTTAAAAATACAGAGGTAAACCGATATGCCTGTGTTTGTTTGTTTTAGATAAGATAAATAAGAACTTAGTCTGACTCGGGAGGCAGAGGCAGGCGGATCACTGTGAGTTCGAGGCCAGTCTGGTCTACAAAGTGAGTCCGGGATGGCCAAGGCTACACAGAGAAACCCTGTCTCGAAAAAAAAGAACTTAGTCTGACTCCGAACTGTGAAGATTTGATTATCAGCTTTGCTACTTACTGGGGCTCAATTTCTCTGGTTTCAGATTCGTCATGCAGAATGGATTACTCATTAATATTCTGATTGTAAATATAATAAAAATACAGGTCTCCCAATAATATTACTGTTAGCATATTACTGTACTTTTTAATTAATTTAAATAAAGACAACAAAAATATTTTATTTTTGGAAGAAATCTACAGACAGTAGAAGCAGCTGCTCTGAATTTGTGACTGTTGTCAGATATGCCATGGATTGAAAAGCTTTAACTGCACAAGGCTTCACTATGCAATTTTAGTACTTGAAAGATACAATAATCAAATCAATGTACTATTGACAAACAGATAAACTAGTAAATAAATGAAAGAGAACAGAAAATACAGTATCAGACTCACATATCTTTGAATAAGTGATCTTGACAAAGCTGAAAAGGTTTTTGGACATAGCATCTTGACCGTATAAAGAATATGCAGCCCTCTAACACATAGGTGGATAGCCAGGTTTTCTAAGCTCCTTTATTTCATCAAATATGTATTTTTCTCTTTCTGATCAATTGTTTGAGCATTATCGGTAACGCAGGGTACTTAGACAAAGCAGGCGTGTGCCTTACATCTCCAATGACTGAAAGAACACCCTTCATTATAGTTTTATGTAAGGAAATGAAAGTAAAGTGAAGAAGATGGAGCATTACTTTTAAAAATATTAGATTATGTGGGTAGTATGCACACTTCTGATATCTGTAGTCATTTCTCTTTAAACCTGGGATATAAAATGGTAACCAGAGAAAACTGCTTTAGGGTTCTGAAACTAGGTGCTTTCAAACTAGCACACACACAGGCATCAATGATAAACTTTGGTAAATATTTATATAAATAGTTGTGCACAGACACTCTTCACAACACTGTGGAGGGACTGCAAGGAGAAAGAAATGCATGAAAGTGTCATATAACTTAGGCAAAAATACTGGCTGAGCGAATCTCACTTTCATTCCATTGAAACTACTTCTATTTGCAGTGACTTAACTTGGAGCATAAGTCTGTGATCACAATCAACCTCAGATATCAAAGGCTGGAGTTTAGATCTTCTGTAGAAGCTGGAAATTAATCTCGAAGTATCAGAAAGGACCAAGGAGTACAAAGTGAATAGAAAAAAATATCTTATTGTTATTTTTAACAACTTTATTTTGAAATTATAACATAATCACATCATGGTTTCATTTCAAACCATGAAAAATATATGCATATATCCCTATAAATAAACTGTTTAACCTATACATTTTTACTTGTATGTGTGTGTTCAGGGCTGCTAATTAGTTACTGGATAATCTACTGTTGTTCTATTCTCTCGAGAAGTCCATTTCTTCCACTTGGCTGCCTATGCAGAGTTGTATTTTCCATCACCCACCGTGCCATGTCTATGGCTGTCTTTGATCGGCTCATGTTTAGACAGTCCTGTCATAAGACTTTATGATTGTAGCTTCTGACATTATTCGGATACAGAGTCTCTTATTAAACTTTCTGATCCCCTGGCTCTTACAATCTTTCTTCTCCTTTTCCCAGAATGTTCCCTAAGCCTTAGGTGGAGGGAGATATTTCATCAATGTATCCATTGGGGATGGACTCCACAACTCTGTATTTTGATTCATTGTGTTTCTATGCGCTACAAAGACACGTGTCCTTGAGAGTTGATGACTATACTTATTTGTGGATAAAGGGACAAATACTTAGACTATAGTAAGGATTATGTTAGTTTAGTATAGCAGTTCTAAAGATATTCCTCAAAGATCTATGATGTCATTTACACTGAGTAAATAGATAGGTTCCAGTTCGTTTTTGTTTTGCTTTGTTTTTTTGAGACAGAGTTTCTTTGTATAGCTTTGACTGTCCTAGACTCACTTTGTAGACCAGGCTGGGCTCAAACTCACTGAGATCTTCCTGCTTCTGCCTCTACTTCCTTGAGCTCTGGGATTACAAGCATGAGCCACCATGCCCAGCTTTCATGGAATAATTCTTAAGTCTATTTACAGTTTGTTACCATTAATGTATGCATCATTACCATACCTTAGGGTTATTTTACCATGCTGGTCATTGTTATGGCTGATATGCATCAGAGCTATGTAGAGCTATTGGCTGTTTCCCCTCTTTTCAATCTTGAATGGTGCCTTCTTGTTAGTACCAAGAAAGGTAGTCTTCATGGAGGAAATTTTCAGGTTAATCCCAGCTTGGGGCCCACTAAACACCTGTGACAACCTTAGACAAAAAACTACAGGCAGCAAAGGAATGCTGAGGGTGGGGGAAGGGTAGTCTTCTCTGGGGAGTAGCATACCAATTGGTGATCCATGTAATTACGTGTAACATGCATATAATAGCAATTACAGAAAAGGGTCATGAATTTGAAAGAGGATGCAAAAAGCTACATGGAGATGACATTATTTTAAACAAGATGAGATAATGCAAGTGTTAAACATTCAATTTTTTCCTAATGCTAGCAGAAAATGACTGAAAAGATACTTGTTGATATATACATCAATATGTATGTATAAATTCATTCCAATTTATGGGCTTATCTTCTTTATTTTATAATTTTTGGATTGAATTTCTGGCATCTAGTATCATATTTTCATTAGAAATACTCATGTGTTCTCAAATTGTGTAAAAATATTTGTTCTCAAGTTTTTCAGCCAGTATGAAAATGAGAATGTTATGAAAGTTTCAAACTAAAGATTAAAATGTAGTGTATTGAATGGTTTGGGCACAGCATGGGGTAGAACTCTTGTAAACTCTACACAAAACTCCAAACTCACTCTTCAAAGTAATAATTAATTTGTATTAAAATTATATTATGTTCAAATTTCGTGTTGGTCTGGAGCTGTGGATAAAACAATGCTTTTCGGCAACAGATAGAGTCTTGGTTATTGTGTTGTTTTGTCTTTTCCACAGCTCCAGACCAACATGAAATATGGTCTCAGTAATTATCAATAACAGTTCTTTTTGGAGACAAGTTCCTCTTATGGGTGCACCAGCCTCTACCTTTTTCCGGAATGAGATTCTTGGAAAAATTCCAAAGTCTCAGGAAGTAATGTCTCATTCTGAAAGCAAGGAGAACCTAAGAGGAACAAAGAGGAAGAGAAGAATGCTGGAATTAAATCATACTTTCAAAAATTAAACAGAAAAAATCTGTGAACTAGGTGTTAGTCAGCTATCAAAAAGTTGTCTAATGACATTTTAAAATGTAGATGAAATTGGAGACCATCTCATTAAATACGATTAGTCAAATTTAGCACGAGTTTTATATAGAATTTTTGTTTTCATGGTTGTTCATATGTGGATTCTGGAGAAAAATTAGAAAAAAAAACTATACGGGAAGTAGAAAAAACAAGGTTAAAAAATAGGAAGAGATGGATAAGACAAGGTTAAAGGGAAAAGGGGATTGAAAATTATCATGTATTAAAATTATAAAATGAAACTCACTCACTGTACAGTTAGTATACACTAACAACAAAGAATCTAAGAGCAGCTGTTCCTAGTGTGCTTTTCTCTACTTACAACTCTAAAGCTTTTAACTGGCTTTACACCAATCACATCATAGTATCTGTCTCTATAGTGGGTAGCCTTAAAATGAATGCAAATCTGAGAAACATGGTATTTTTTTATATATATATTTTAGTTTCCAAAAATTTCATGTGAGTACTGAATTTACATCATTTCCTTCTGTCTCCTTCTACCAACTTCACTAGATTTCTCAAAATCGTGTCCTTTCATTGTTTGTTACTGATATCTCAATAAATCCAAAGAGGATAAAGAATTGTTCTAAAAAAGAGTGAAATCTATACTCTGAGCCTGTCAATCCTTGGTATACTTTATACATTTATTTTTGTATGATGGTCATTTTATTTGTGAGCTTGACCTTTGGAGGCAGGCCTTCACTAACACTTGTGCGAGCTGTTTAAAATTGGCCTTTGACAATGCATGTGAAAGATGATTTTTTTTAATTGTCTACAGGTTCATCTCCTGAGTAGAAAACTTGAACCATACCAAATGATGAGGACAGGCTGAGCACCACTGTACATGCGTTCCTTGCTCTCTGCATCCTGTCTTTGTAATACGGTAAGTTTTCTCAAGCTTATGCCACTATGACATCATTCAATGAATGAATATAAATATTTTTTTACCTCAAATTGCTTTTCTTCAGAATATTTAATCACAACAACATAATACACTGTGATTCCTTCCCTATAACAAGAAAGACTGAGTCCATTCGGCTGTCCTGCTATTATGCTGGTTTTGCCACAAGCCAAACACTGGAGCCAAATGAACATAATCAGAATTGTCAGTGTTGTGAACCAGATGAAGCTTTTGCTCATGGAAACTCATTAATCTCAGATATTTACCATAGCAACAGAATTGCATTTACATTTCATCATCAATTCTATAGCTATTTATGGTGAGCAGAGCAGACATGATCAGACATCCATCATTTGATTTGTGCACTGTGAAGTTTTCCCAGGCCTGTGAGCTCTGTTTCTATCATGTCTAGTTTTGCCATGGGCCACTGGCTATTACACAACTGTCATGCTGTTCCCTACAGTGAACTTTCCTGAGAGTCCTTAAAGGAGACTCAAGGAATTGAAAAGCTCTTCATCTAAATGTTTCCACATGAGCACACATTCAATTTCTCCACTGTTCTGATAAAGCACCTCTTTTCTCAATTCTAAACTGTGTAATGCCTTTGTAATAATTGCTACCCAATTTATAGGAATGCAAATATTACTTCATTCTGTTGGCAGTGTATTCCTCTCAAATATAAGGCATTTTAAATTAAGCTAAACACGGTGGTTTTAGAAGAATGAGCCATGTGACTAGTCTAAGTCCAGAGTCTACATAAGGGTGAGGACAAGGTGCATACTCTATCTGCCTTAGCCCATACTGGGCTTCTAAGGATGTTCTCTTTATAGAATTTTGAGTTAATAGTTCACATTAAGGCATTAGTGATTTTTGAGTGAGCTTGAACAGTGGGTCATACATACATCACCTCTTTCCTTCATACTTCTTCGTTTTCTTTGATCATCAGTATTGTGCACAATAGAAAGACAAGAGAAAACAAAATATATTTTTAAATATGTTGTAAAAGCAAGTCATTACTAAAATATACATTCTTCATTGGAAAATAAATGACCATAACTGAAAACTGAAAAGCATGATGGTAAGTCCAGCCTTTTCACACAAGAAGATAGAAATGGTGCACTTTATTTTGTCCATCTTGCTTAGTTTTCTGATTGTGAGTCAAATTAGTATACATGGGCTCAAATAATGGCAACATCCTCTTACTCACCATGCCCCAAATCCAATAGATATACAAGGAATGCACATATTGACACACATGTATGTGTGCTTCAAAAGACGGAAGAATCTCATAGTGTATCTACAGCATAAACCAATATGAGCCTTGACTTGTGATAAAGATAAGAGATAGTGTCCCTTTTGTATGATTATAGCAGACTACCAAGAAGTGGAAGCCCCCAAAAGTAGCTCAACTGTAGCTATTATTTCTTGCTATCCTGATAAAGTTTATAAAGAAAAAATTCTTTAGAAAGCTTTATCATAAATATTCATAAAGAGCAAACATATGTATAACAGATATTATATAATGCTTATAGAACAAATAGTAAAGATAAACATGTGAGATTCCATAATCAGTATTCTTTTTCAATTAGTTTTAATAACATGGTATGCTTTTTTCCTGGGGAGAGCAGTTTTCCTACACTCAGCATTTTTTAGTTGTCTATGGATCTTTGAGTAGAGTTGAAACCATCTCTGGTCACTTCAGCATGTCTGTTGATGTCCTTGCTCAGATACTGCTCAGGAAGCCACACTTCATGCATGTTGAATTCTGACCATCCTAGGAGACATGGTCTCACGGTAATATTCCAGTTCCTTGGGCTCTACACAATCTTTATGCTTCTTCTGCAATGATTCCTAAGTCATAGAACTGGCTTATAGGAATTGTATTATAGATGTATCCATTGGGACTGAGCTTCACAATGCTGCATTTTTATCACTTACTTTCTCTAATGGTCTTTATAGGTTGAAAATAGAAGGTGTCTTAAGGAAAGGTGAGGACTTCATGAATCGTGGGTATAAGGACATATATTTAGAAAGTAGTTAGGGATTATGGTGGTTTAGTAAACTGGTGGGAGTAGTTTTTCTATAAAATCCATGATATTTCTAGTCACATGTAGGCTAAATAACCCATACCAGGCATGATATCACTTTTGTTGAATGGGTCTTATGTGTCCCTGTGAAAAAGCATACCAGTATATTATCCAGTACCTCAGCCCTGAGAGCACACAAAAAAGTGAAATTTCACACAACGAGAGAGCTGTGTTTATGAATTCTCTCTCTGTCTGTCTCTCTGTCTCTCTGTCTCTCTCTCCCCCCCCCCCATTTTATAACAGACATTTTATATGTTGGACAGAGAAAATCATGTCAGGAGCACCCTATTCTGTTGCATGTATGTACTAGGAATTAGTGTGAGTTTTTGTGTGTGCATATGCATATGAATGTATTTGTGAGTATGTCCTTGTATGTGATTGAATATGTATGTAAGAATGTGCATATGAGAGTCTATATGGTTATTTGTTTATGAGTGTCTATATATTAGTTACTTTCCTATTGATGTGATAAAAATACTATATCCAAAGCAACTTATAAAAGAAAGAGTTTATTTAGCTTTAGGCTTTGATCTTTTACAAACCTATCTCATTTGAAGTTCTTTAATGTCTATTCCTCCTTGCCAACCCACCTACCCTAGATAGGAGAGAAAAATGGTTAATGGGGACAGGAGACCTTTTTAGGCTCAGTTCCTTGGGCAAATTCTACTCTTTGTCATCAGGATTCCGGCAGAGCCATTAAACAGCAAACCAGACATTCAGCAAAAGTGACTGCAACCATAGCTGCTGGAATCCAAAGCAGCAGCTGAAATCCAGAATCTTGAAGTATTCTCTAGAGTACTTGTCTCTAGGAGTATCGTGAAGTGGAGTGATGAACAGCCAAATGATGTAAAGCAACACAAAAGACAAAACAAACAAACAAACAAACAAAACTCCCAAATGCCAATCCTCTGGTTTGGGGCTCATAAATATCTCCTCTCAGAGTCTGTCCTAGAATGTTTATCAGCTGGCAAAGACCATGTCCCTACTGGAGGTAGTTCCTCTTCTAGCAGAATACCAAGTGTCCTCTCACAAGTCTGTTTCCAGTGGATAAACACCACATGTCCTTACAGAAGTTTATTTCACATCTCACATTTGGGATCCAAACAAAAACATGTTGAAATTCACTACATTTAGTGTCATGATTCTGGAGGGATGAGTCCATTATATCTGCCAGCAACATGGCAGCAAATGGCTGGCACAGCAGCCAGATAAGGAGGCTGAGGGTTTACCCCTTTAAAGGCAAGAAGCAGAAAGAGGAAACTGAAGGTGATATAAGGCTTTTAATCTCAGAGCCTTCTCCTGAGAACACATATTTTGAGGCATGAATTTAATCTATTTTAAACAAAAATATTAAGCTAATGTCTACAGTATATATGCAGAGGATGAGGTACCAACTGACGTAGGCCCTGTGTTTGTTGCTTTAGTCTCTCATGCACCTTGCTTATTTGATTCAGAAGGATATATCCTCCTGGTGTCCTCCATCTCCTCTGACTATTACAATATATCTGTCTCCTTTGTTGTAGGATTTCCTGGTCTCTGAAGGAAGAGATTTGATGGAGAACTCCAATGGAGATTTTTATCTTCAAATAATGTCAGGCTGTCGGTCTCTCCATCTGTTCCCACTCAGTGTCACAGGAAGCCTCTCTGATGAGGACTGGATAAGGCACTGATCTGTGAGTACAGGAACACCATTATAAGTAATTTTATTGGGTTGTTTGGTTGGTTACCCAAGCAGTGTCAGGTATCGACTCCTTCTATGGGCCTTAATTCAAATCACACATTGGTTGGCTACTTTGACTACTTCTGTCCCATTGTTATCTTGGAATATTTTGTAGCAGGGCAGGTTTTGGGGCTGGGTTGGTGTCCTATTTCTCTTCTGAGAACCTGCTGAGTACCTTCCTGCACCAAAGAGACTAAAACGTAGGGGTGAAAGTTCTATATAGGCACGAGATCAACTTCTCCTTGTGCAACGAGTCGTGTAGATGTCCTCAGCAATGGAGGCCCACTGCTTCTGTGGAGCACAGCCTTTTATGTTAGCATCGGCCTGTGGTGTTTGCCATTTTTTTTTTTTTAATTTAGGGAAACTTTGGGGGTGGGATTATAGCTTGGATGTTACAGTTTGGAGGTATTGGTTGAATATTTTGGAAATAAGTCATATATATTCTTGTGTTAAAAAAAAGGGGGATTATATAATATTTAGAGTGCCTAAGATGGTAAACCTTGGAAATATTTCATAAGAGTGCATTAACCTAGAACTACAGTGACATTTTAAGGTAGGTAGTTTTCTTTAGTTACAATTAATTGAAGTCTAAAAAACATAACTGACAATACAGTTCCTAAGTTTACCATTTAACAGTTTTTTCTAAATCTTGCCAATATCTGCAATTGTGTAAATGGTATCAACACTGTCCAACTTAACATATACAATTTCAACTTTACAGTAGAAGTTAAAAAACAAATTGAAGAATACCTTGATATGTGAATATATATGTTTTATATTTAAAAATACATTTTTGTTTTCATGCTAATTAACACTGAAAAGACACTCCTGTGAAGCATATAAAGAAAATCACTTAGAAAATACGACTCATAACTAAATGTACTGATCAGTTATGATGAAAACAGAGTTTTGTTTATGTAGATAGAAACACCATGAGAAGAATTTCTTTGTTTACAATTACATTGTACGCATACTCACACATACACACTTTGCCAAAAATTCCAACCAAATAAAGTAAAATCAGAGTGCAGTAAAATGTAGGCACAATAAGAAATGGAAATTAAACAAAATTTGCATTTTCGATAAGACATTATTTTAAATATAGTATCTTCAAATTTTTTCTCTATATGTATCAAAGTAATTGACAAGCCCAAGGTAAGACCCTCCCCACAGGAGAAAGTCAACCCGTGACACTATTAATGATGATCATCTGCTATGCTTGCAGACAAGATCCTAGTATGACTGTCTTCTGAGAGGCTTCATGTAGCAGCTGATACAAACAGTTACAGAGACTCATAGTCAAACAATAGGCCGAGCCGACTTGGGCCTTTTGTGGAAGAATGGGAGGAAGGATTGAGGGAGTAGAGGGGTTAAGAACAGCATGAGAAGATATACAGTGTAAACTAACCTGGGCTCATGGGAGCCATCACCAAAGAACATGCACGGACTAGACCTAGACCCCCTACATATAGGTAGCAGATGTGCAGTTTGTTCCTCATGTGGGTCCCTAACAATTAGAGTAGAAGCTTTCTCTGACTTTGTTGACTGCCTTTGGATCCTTTTCCTATAGCTGGGCTACCTTGTCAGGCCTCAGTGGGAGAGGATGCGCTTAGTTCTGCTGTGACTTGAGGCACCAGGATGGGTTGGTATTCCTTGGGGGCCTTCTCTTCTCTGAGAAGAAAAAGAAGGGGAAGTGGGAGGGAGATTGAGGGGGAGGCCAAGAGGAGAAGAGGGGGGGGGGCTCGGATGAGGCTGTAAAGTGATTAAATAAATAAATAAATAAATAAATAGAGAGGAAAAAAAAGGGAAAGAGGGACTAATGGTAGAGCTTAGGTGCATAGCACTTCCACAATATCCTAGCAAACTGCATACACTCTCATAGAAGAACCTCAAACCAGGTGAGGGAACACATCCTTGTAATCCCAGGACTCAGAAGGAAGGTTAAGTGCAAAGATTAGGATATCCATGCCAGCCTGGCCTGTATGGTGGAACATTATCTAAAAAAACCTAAAACCAAAACAAGAGAAACAAAAACCTTGACACACACACACACACACACACACACACACACACACACACACACACACACATACTTGACATCTACATTTGTTCCAATATATGATTAGTGATGTGAGGATGTGTTTGTTAGGCCTACTTTGCAAACCCATTCCACACCCTCAGATGCTTGGAGTTCCTTTTTCTCTATTTATCAAAATTCATATATGACTGAAAATTAAGATGCAGTAGCCTCAGGACTTAGCTTACTTACACATCACCTCTACACTTGGCCCAGACTAAAGTAGATTGTTTTCATTATTTCTCAAAAGAGCAGGATCATGGAAAATAAAGTGTCCCCCAAATTAATTATATTAGGAGAGAAAATTAACACAGACAGATATGAGTGTCTCTCTAGAAAGCTACATTCTTAAGAAAGTCAAATTTCATGTGTCTAAAGACTTTTTTTTTTTAAGTTTCAGAGTTCTCCAAAGCTAACAAAAGTTGTTATTGTTGTATGTTATTTGATAATACCTCCTCAAACTCTAAACAGGATTCAGTTTATTCTTGCAATGAAGACCATTGATCCATTTTAATGAGGCCATGATTTTTAACATATGTATTTAATGTATATAGGTGTTTTGATTGCATGCATATCTGTGTACTGCATATGTGCAGTACCCATGCAGAATAGAAAAAGACATCAGATCCTCTATAACTGGAGTTACAGAGTCCTGCGAGTCTCATGTGAATGTTGAGAGCTAAACTCAGATCCTCTATGAGAATAAGTGCTCCTAAACACAGATCTATTTCTCCATCTCATATATGCTTACATAAATACATACACACACATATGTATATACATATCCATTGTCTCTGTCCATCATTGCATCCTTGAGAAACTTAGATTAAGTAGGCTAAACAGGGAAGCCTGAAAGCAGAGCAGAAGTTCATCAACACAGTAATCTGGTGCATTGGAATGTCAGAAGCTGAACAAAACACACTTATGTGAGTTTATCTCAGAGAACGCCTTCCAGTTACATTAGATGTTTTTTTCTAGTTGATACCCATGGAGCTGCTGGAGTCCTCATGCAAAGCTCCAGGAGGCAGATGGCTTTATATCACTCTTACTAATAACCAATTTCCATTAACCATTTACTATGGACTAAACAGAGCTTTGAGAATATGTCATGGATTGTTTAATCCTCAAATGGTAGTATGTAGTCCATGAAACCCATGCCACAGTTTAAGAAAGATCAACTTTGGTAACTGGAGATGATGAGTAGCTTCCCTAGCCTGAATCGATTACTCTTCCCTAACAAGTAGAAGAGTGCTGACGAGAGCCAAAACGATGAAACGCAGAAGCCCATGGCATTGACCATGTCTTGTGTCTGAATTATTGCTTCTGGGGAGTGTATGGTAATGGCTGTAGAAAACATGGTTTCTGAAATCTCAAACATCTGACAAGGGTTTTACAACACTAAGCATTGTATTCTCTCAGATACTTGCTTCAAAAAATTTCCTCCTTAACTTACCTTCTGCTTTTATATATAGCCTGCGTTTTTATAGTTTTGGTGAAGTACTTTCTTTGTATAGATTAGTACGTTTTTCTCGATTACTTGAGTCTTGAGAAAGTCTAGGTAAATCTTGCATCTTTTATTTTCAGAGTTGAAGAGGTTCCAGTATGATAATTTAGCATAATACCAACTCTTCTAGATGATGAACTGTGTGTTTTCATATGCTTATATTGATGTTCAAAACAATTGCTTTCATCACCTCTACTCACCAAGTTCTTGGTTGATAGTAAGATAGAGTCAACTTATGTGTTCATCTTCTGACAACACTGAGGTTTCATCAACTTCCTCACAGATTAAGCAAGTCTCTTGTTCCTTCATCTCTGCATTGACTGATCCTTGCTAAGTAGTTCCTGCTCACTGGTCCCTGTTGCACCTTACATATGTTTACACCCTGGTCTGAGCTCCCTTGGTCCACACTGTCGAGATGAAATATCTTTTATCAAAGTCTATGACAGCTATAATCTTACCATCTATGTAGGTGCAGTTTCACTGAATGTGCTAACCAAAAAGATATGACAAGGATATCAAGTCTCTTCTTGGAAGCCTGCTATCCTTCCTGAGTGCCACCAGTCCTCCTCATCCAGGGGACGTGGTCAAATATGGGGCACCAGAATTTGTGTGAAAGTCAGACCCCACTCTCCACTCAACTGTGAAGAATGTCCTGTCCATTGGGTAGATCGGGGTAGGGGTTTGAAGTTTACTGCATGTATTGTCCTTGGCTGGTGCCATAGTTTGAGCAGGCTACCAGGAAGAGACTTGATACCCTATGATCATATACAGGGGGAAGAGGTCCCCCTCAGTCACAGTCATAGGGGAAGAGAGTAAGGGGAAAATGGGAGGGAGGGAGGAATGGGAGGATACAAGGGATGGGATAACAATTGAGATGTAATATGAATAAATTAATAAAATATATTTAAAAAAGATACGACAAGGAATGTCTTTAACACTAGATTATCTCTAATATTTTTCATGTAATTACGTAATAAATAGAACAACAATCTTATGATCAACCTCTAGCATATATAAACACATTTTTCTTTTGATCCCAAGTGTGGGATGTGAAACAGCCTTGTGCGAGGGTGTGCAGTGTTTGGCCTCTGGAAACAGACTTGTGAGAGGACAGGAGATGTCTGTCCAGTAGAAGAGAAACTGTTTTTTGAAGGGGAAGCTGCAGTTACCTTTGCTGAATTGCTCATTTGCTGTTTTAACAAGTCTACCGGAATCCTCATTACGATAGCTCAAAGAAATTGAGTCTAAAAAGGTCTACCTCTCCTTTTCCCATTTAACCTCTTTTCTCTCTTCTCTAGGGTAGGTGGGTTGAAAGCAAGCTGTAGGCATTAAAGAACCCCAAATAAAGTAGGTTTGAAAAAGTTCAGGCCTACATCAATGTATGCTGTAGAAGCCATAGACATTCCAAACAATCTAGCAGGTCTTTTTATTATTGAGAATCAGGTAGAAGATAAACTACTTAAATTGATAATTTTATATCCTAAGACTGAAAGAAATGACCCATTCTCTTTTATACTTTTCTTATCTTTTACTGGAGTATTTGTCAGTTAAAAAAAGACCCTCACTGTTCAGTTTTCAAAATATATCTTTTAGCTTTTCTTTTTCACTTAAATTATACACCTCTGGTTATCACATGCAAAAAAAAGTACCATAACCTTGCCCAGACACCTCATAGGCAAGGAGCTGCTGAACTAAGCTATTAGGGAAGTAATATTCACATATGTCACATCCCCAAAAGTATGAAAGCCATCTTTAGGTACAAAAAGTAAGAGATAGATATTTCTGGGGTGGGCTTTCTTACAAGGAAAATATCTCTATTTTCTCTGTGTACAGATAAATCATGTGTAGATAAATTGTTGATCAGATTTATCTTTTGAAACTTACTACTTCGGAGTATAGGAAAAATCAATGTGACATTTTAATACACTTCGATGTTCTTGCACATCCCACTTTTCACAACTTTTATCTTGCTTTTGCATCAACTGCTTTTTAAATTGTATTTTATCCCTGTAAATAGCATTTGCATTTAAAGCCGTCTTCCCCTCTTCTTGCTTTATTTCTTCCCCTATTGTGTTTCCTCTGTCACTTTGACTTTTCAGGAAGACTGATATTTTCTGTCAAAGGTAACTGAACAGCATTATATTAAATCCCTGGCTTCTGAAAGTGTTAATAACTTTGATCATTGTATTTGTATAATTAAGGTGCAAGGCCTGGCTTTAAAGGAGTTCACGGCTGTCTTTGAGTCAGGGAGGGATGATGTGTTTCCAAAGATGAGCACTCTGTTGGAAAAGCCCTGGTCTCCTTTGGTGTCACATCTATCTATGTCCCCAGACTGCTCATCCAATGTTCCAATGACAATGATTAGCGGGCCCCCCTAGGAGCCGCAGATGGAATGAGGCAGAGCGATAAGGCATGCTGCCTTTCAGCTCACCAGAGAGAGAGGCTCTCCTCACAGGATGCCCAAGAGGAAGCCGTTTAAACAAGCGTGCAGAAAATATTGGGGTAATTACCAAGCACCAGGAGGGGGTCTCAGCATTGAGAAGAGATTCAAAAATTCATTCAGCAGATTAATTGATGCTTTCCCCTGCAGCTTGTCTTTGGAAATAATTCCCATGGAAATTTGCAGCTGAGAGAGGGGAAATGTATTGTAAAATAGATATTTTTATTATAGCATACATATTTCCTGATGTTTGAACGGCATTTGTTTCTGCCAGAGACGCTATGATTCTTTTGAGGGCTTAAAATAAGACTTTTCCCCACAAAGGCCAGAAAGCCTTGATGTGTTCAGCTACATCATAAGAAGCTTTAAAAAGTCTTCACATTGTTGGAAATAATTGGGACAAGATCTTTTGTGAGTTCAATTTGTTCCTGGAATAATAGCCTTGTTTGCCATTCTGTATCAGAGCCACTTCATCTAGAACAAGATCCTTTGTGAGTGTGTTTGTGCAAGAAGTGCCCTGAAGGAAGAGAACAGGCATCCATCAGTCTCACAAGGCTACCGGAGTAGAACATCAGTGCTATGACACATTGGTTTTGGGGAGAAGCAAATCGACCTTTGCCTCTGCTTTTTCTAACGACCTGGCAATAAAGGACTTTGACAGCAAAAATAGAGAGTTGGCTACTTATCAAAAACATTCTTTTGGAAAATGGGCCAAAAAGCAAGTGTGTGTGTGTGTGTGTGTGTGTGTGTGTGTGTGTGTGTATGTGTGTGTGCGTGTGCCCCCGTGTGTGAGAAGATGAAGATAGAGAGCCGAGATGGATAACATGAAACTTGGGTGATGTGAGGATCTTGTCTCCACTGCTAGATTTATTTGAAAGTGTAATGACAAAATTAAACAAACAAATTTAATTTTAAGCAACACTTCTGCTCCACTAAGTAAATAATCTTTGGTATCATACCACACACACTGTGCTTTGACTTGCTTTGGTAGGTAAGTGTCTGTTACAAGTCCAGTTGTGACTTGTGAACAATGGCATTTTCACTGGGAAGGATGGGACTGATGTTTGGTGTAATTTTTTTTTTTTTTTTTTGCTTCATCTTTATGGTTTCCTTTAGAAACTTCTTGAAAAATAAGTTTAAAAGGATATTCAGTAATTTTTCTGACTCAACCAAATCCCTTCAAATCTTTTTTTTTTTCTAGTCAGAATGTAAATACCCAAGAAAGCAGTAGCAGAAATGATTGGCAGATTTTAATTTGTTAAACACATGGAACAAACAGACACAAATAAACAGCAAAGCTATAATTTCAGTGTATAAAATTCCAAAATCTGAAATAAACATTGTTTCAGTATTTACTTTATTGCTTATATATACATACACGGGTATGTATTAATGAGTTTGTAATTAAATAATCTAAAATACCTCAAATGTTTAAAGAGATTGTAAAGATTAAAAAATAGCATGTTTATTTCTCAGAAAATATTTTAAGTTTGTTTTCTGTATCAAAAGTGCATAAATGAAAGAAACATACTCATAGATTACATTTGATTAAATATTCCTTAAAATGTTATTAAAATGTCACCGATTCACAATAATATGGCATGAACAAAAACAAGAGCCTTAGTTAAGTTAATGCGTCTTTCCTACGAAATGAGAGTGCAAGCCACTGTTTTTGTGAACTGGTCAGTTATCTGGGCAGCTATGTCTTCACCTCTCTTAAACACTTCAATAAGATGGCCTACAACACACACACACAATTTCTAACCTAAGCCTCTTTGTGCCCATAAGTATAAGTTATCTTACTTGGTAGGGCTGAATGGGCACTGGCCACACTGGCTCCGGTATCTTCAGGGGTTAGTGTTCTCTTACCCAGGAAGCAGTTTCTTTGTGTCTTGTTACAAACTTCCCCAGCTAAAGCACTTACGGTTCCTTTCACTTGTTTTAAATATGTCGATGATTTGCCTCTACAAACAAGACAGTTTTGTTCAGTCCCCTGGGTTCTGCCCTTGTGGAGTATCCCAAACACTAACTCAGTCATGGCAGTGGCATTTCTTCCTGGGAATGCTGGCTGCAGATGCTGCTTCTCTGATGTTTTAGATGTGACTTTAACACGATCCAGGTGCTGGGATTTGCATGAGGTTTGGCCTTCCGTTTGTTCATACTCATCTTGAGATGTGTTCTGCAGTGTGTGCTTCCTCAGAGGAGGAAGTGAGTAGAAGCATTGAGTTTAGAGAAATGGCCTGTGGGAGGCATGGGATTTGCACAGTCCAGAAGAGTTGAGCCCCTAATATTGAGTAGTGTGGCTTTTTAAGAAAAAAGTGGCCAAAACACCTCCCTCTACCTATTTCTTCCCTCCTTCATTTCCTGTGCTTACTCAATACTTACTCTATATAAGCATTTTAAAAATTGTCTACAGTTCACAGAATGAATATAGACATTTTAGTTGTTATGCAACCCAGATTGTTTTTTAAATTCATCTTTCAACAGCAGTAAAAATGCATATACTAGTTAAATATTCACTCTAGCTATAATTTTAATTGATTCAAAATAGGAAATGACCACAATTACCTAGAATGTCTCAAAACGTGCAAATGTTCAAAAAAGTCATTAATTAATTTTAATTTTATTGATAGAGTTGTAATCATTTTATTAAAATATATTTGTTATAAATAGCCTGATAAGATATGTCTCTTTGTATAAGAATTAAATATATTACTATTAACTAATTTTCTTACCTTTTGGTTAATATTGTTGTTTATTAGTCAGGCCGAACTTGCTAAAATAAATTAGGTATTATATATCTCATTAGCTCCCTGCCATAAATCTTTTGCAAAATTTTAAAAACCAAAATGGAAATTGATCTCTTTATCTTGTGTTTTAGAGACAGTGTCTCACTCTGCCAGTTAGGCTAGACTGATCACTAGATCACTTAGTGCTATAATTATATGCATAAACTATCATTCTTAGATAATTCTGACATTTGATTTGTTTTTTTAAATATTACTTTGAGGTAATGGTGTACTTAACCCAAATTTCAATAAGTCTTTAATTAATATCACAAAAAGTATTCTGATTTTAAATTCTAAGCATGATATTGATCCTGTCTAGAAATAGCCAGTTCTCAGTCACTTAAAAATCACTAGATTATTTGTCATTAGGTACCCATCACACAAACACACACACACACACACATACACACACACACACACACACACACACACACAAAGAGAGAGAGAACAACCCCATCCCCCAGATCTATTAATTGTTATGAACTAGTAGATTTAAAGAAAGTATATTCTAGATGAAAGTTATAAATATATAAAGGTGATGGTTTCATTGAGAATAACCCCCATATGGTTTTATGTTTGAATAGTTGGTCCTCAGTCAGGGGAACTATTTAGGAAGGTTTAGGCGTGGCCTGAAAGGAGGAGGTGTGTCACTGGGGACAGGCTTTGAGGTTTCAGAAGTCATTTTGAGCTGTTCCCAAATTGCTCTTGGCCTCAAAGTAGTGTCTTAAGATTTGAGTCGCATGAATATTAATGAATGGGTGTATATAAGCAAAATTGTGCATGTCTGGTGGTAAATCAGAATCTGTGTGGTAGTGAAATTTTTTTATGTTGCAAAAATGGAGTACTGTATAAAAAGCCACAAGTATTATAGGAAGCACTTTTGAAATTGAATTCATTATAGGCTTTATATGTATTGAGTAAGAGGTTAGGACCTGTGTTATTTCTTAATATTTAAACAGACCATATTGGCCACCAGTTTTTAACAGTAGAAAGATATTTTCTGGAGATATGAATTCCAAACAAGAATGGCAACCTTTTTTTCTCACTTCTTCTGAGTGTTCCTAAAACATTTTTCATGAGAAATTTCTTAACTAATGTGTACTTTACTGTAGACAGCATACAAAAAGATGCTTTCTCTCATTATTTGAGAAGAAAGTCAGAGATAGATTAACATCACTATTTCACTGTGTGCAGATTTTATCTTATAAAGTCCATCTGACCCGTAGTTTATATAAGTAAATAGAAAACTAGGTTATTAGAAAACAAAAGACACTAACCTCCATGAATGTGAAGATGTCTTCTATTAAATTAAGAAAACCTAGAAAAATTTTCCTTTCCTTATTATGAGATGTAACTGAGGCAATGCTTATGGCCTTAATATCACTTTGAAAAAAAATGCTGTTGTCATGGGAGTGAATGAATAGATGACCCTCCAGAGGTTATGTCTGTCTGTAATCTAGACTTTTGACTAGGAAACAAAATATCAGAGTACTTTATTTAAGCATTCCAGCTTCGAAATTTTTTTCCTACTGGTATTAGTGGGCAAACATTTCTGCATTCTAGACTTTGATGTAATAAGCTGATCTGTTTTTAAGGATTCAGAAAAGATGTCCATAGACTTGAGATGCCTCTCAGTAAAGCATACTTTTATTAAGTGTCCCTTTGGCTGTAGAAACAAACACAACTGTATTTGTTATTTAAAACTCCAGAATAGTTGGATACAGGGTCAGTGAAATTACACTCTCCTATTCCTCACATAGTTTAGAAAATAACTCTAAAGTATCTAGCTAAGTTTCTATAGCAGTTGCTATGAATATTTCTATTTAGGATGTAGCATGAACAATGTAACCTTCAAAATTGCTGCCATAACAAGTATCAGGGATATAATTTCCTAAATGTGCACTATTATATTAAGTTCTTTGAAGCATCCTTTCATAGGTAATTTTAGCGAAAACATTTAGGTATTATTCTTTGATATAAGCTAATCAAATCCTAAGAAACACTACATTGAACACTCTCAAAAGTGTTGGATCAGGTTTTCAAATGGTACTATAGAGATTTCATTTAGTTTTAAACTCACTTTGTAGAGTGCTTCAAAAATAACAAACTCCAACAGTTGTAGCTCTCATACTCCTTCCTTATAATTTTATAACAAATGATACACATATGATCTTTATTGCCTGCAAAATAAAAGTGTATCTTTGCCATATTTTGTTGAAATAGATTAAGTCCTACCATTATAACATGTTTTAAGTCGTGTCTGGAGTTTAAATTTCCTATTCACCATTAACATTTCCCGAGAGTAAGGAACATACAAAAGGGGGGCCTACATAGTTTGATGGATGTTTGCCATTCTATTTATAACTTCTAAATGTGCCAGCCAGCACTGACAAAATGTGCAAGAAAAATAACAAATGTGTTTATCATTAGCTGAAATCCTGATCTGAAGCAGGTGTCAGGTCCCCATATCTCGTTAGTTCATTTTCTCAGATTTCTTTTGAGGATCCATCATAGAATTCTAAGTGTTGTGTCCACTGGGATTCACACCACTTGTTCAATCTATTTATACCAAGTTAATTAAGTGATAATCCCAAAGTATCAGAAGACATATGAAGTAATAAATGCCTGCTTCCCTCTCAGACCACATGGTGTGGAGTCACAGACGGGAAGACTGTTTTATTACCTAATGCCATATTCTTCTGCATAGGGAATATTGCTATTAAACAATCTGTTCATATATTTTTGGAGGTATTATAGCTTCCATCTGATAAACATTCTTTTGACAGTTGATGTGATATTTCAGAATGAGATCAAGCCAAAGGTATATAGACATAAAATTTAGCATAGGGATTGCCTCTTGTTTAGCAAATTTAGTAAAATCCACTGCCAAAATAGATAAAAATACAGCCTCATTGCCAAGATGATTTCCATGAATGAATAAAGACAAACCTACATGATAAATCTACATATCCTGGACAATATTTATACAACAGATATACACACATTGTCCAGTTAGTAGTAATGCTGAGTATATAAAAATTTATTAATTTTGTCTTCATTGCTAGGTACAAAAAAAGAAGCAAACTCTATTAGTATTTTATTAAGACTATTTAGAATCTTAAGAAATGGTTACCTAAATGCATTTACGTCTTATCTTAGAAATCTTGTGAGTGATTTGCACCCATACACTAGATGTAAAATCTGTAGGTTTTCCCTGCTAAATGATGACTTCTCTCTTTTCTTGGCAAAACAAGGAACTTGAATGAAGACCACTCAAAGGTAGCCAAATAGCAATCCTACTCAGAGATGAAGGCATTCACTTACACCAACTTAAACATTTAAAAATACTTGTCTACTTTTTATATTTTATGTATAGTTTTGTCTGTGTGTATGTTTGTATATCGTGTGTGTGTGTGTGTTGTCCCCAGAGGCCACAGGAAGGCAACAGATTCCCTGTAATGACATGTAGAGAAGGATGCGAATCACTAGGTGGGTTATGTGAACTTGATCTAGGTATTTAGCAAGAGCAACAGCACTCTCAGACTCTGCACCATCTCAGACTTCAAATTCATAGTGATAAATTTAATTGTAATAAAAATAAAAAGAGCTGAACTTGTTTGTACAATTTTCTAATTTGTAATTGGGAAACCATTTAAAAACAAATTCTACAGTAAGTGATAGGATTAAAAATATTGTATGTCTATTTTAATATTTTATTAAATTTATTTTAATAAAATCATAATTATAGCACATTGACACTTCCTCTCCTCCCTTCAACCTTTCCCATGTTCACTTCCTTCTACCAACCACCCCATATAATTTCTCACCTTATCTAAAATGGATGGCTTCTTTACTATTATTTCTTATGAAATAAAGTTTATAGAACATAATTAAAGTAGAGTGGTAAGAGTGTAGGAGCTAGAGGACCAAGAAATCTGCCATGAGACTTCATCTCCTGGAAATGGCAGAGAAGCTTTACTCAAGAAGTTTCACCAATATGGCTTTTTAAACAAAGCCTGAAGGACAACAGTATCAATAGACAAGCTAACATGGCAAGAAATCTCATTGTGTCCCATTCCCAGACTAAGAACTATAGGTAAATATTTCCTGCTAAGAGAGAGAATTAGTTTCTTCTGGACATGAGCTTCATAAATGACTTTCTAATACATACTGACCAAGTGTATTAATTATTTGATGGATAATTCTAAAGAAACCCATCATGGTTATCATGAAGCAAAAATTTAGATTTTGAACAACTTTCTATTAATGAAGTAATCACTGTTTTGAAAGGACAAATAGGTATCCCGAAGACACCCTCCACCTATGGACTTCTGTTACTACTATTAAAGATAATAATAATAAACAAGAATTATCATTCATAGAATATTCACTGATAAACTTTGTGAATTTGTTTTGATTCATGGGAAATGTCAAGAAGCCTGAGTAGAAACATTTCATAAGCATTATAATGTTTCTTTTTTCAGTTAAAGAGAAATTTCTCCTTCTCTGATAGATCTTTTTAAAAAAAATTTTATTATTAATTTATTCTTGTTACATCTCAATGGCTATCCCATCCCTTGTGTCCTCCCATTCTTCCCTCCCTCCCCTTTTCCCCTTATTCCCCTCCCCTATGACTGTTCCTGAGTAATGAAATTTTTTTTTTTAATGTGCTGCGGAAGACAACCAAAATAGATGGAAAGACATACAAGTACATTAAATTTAGAGAGTCGATGATTTGGTGTCACCGACTGTAAGTCCAGCTTGGTTCAGAAATCATCTGCTTTCCTGCAGGGAAAGGAGGAAGAGAACAGACTGACTGAATAACAGAACAGTGATTGTGTTTGGAGGATTTCAGTAGGCTTGGAGAACGTGACTCGGTACAAGAATTGTCTGGCCAAATGTTTCTGCCTGCATGACATTGAGATTGATTTGACTGGTAATTGGAGAATGAAAAAAAAAAAAAAAGGTTCATAGGTCCTGGAAAGCCAGAATTGAATGTTTCATATGTGCTGATAGAGGCACAACAGCTGTTCTATAAAACTTGTCACATTTATTGTTTATAGCATGGATGAGGATGAAGGTTGGATAATCTCAAATGTGATACCTGTAGGAGGGAAGTCTCATGTTGTGGTCCTCTGGCGGAAGGAAGGTATCCTGATAGCTTCTGCATTCCATGTTTTTAGATAAAAATTAACCGTTAGTAAATATCTGTGTTCAGAACATGAGAAAGCTTAGCTTTCTCATTGGTCAGGGGTGTTGGAGTCCTTCTCCTGACCATGCTCATATCACTAATATGTATTCACTTAGCCGCTCCCATCATGAAAGTACACAAACAGTGACTTGAAAACAATACTCTTTTTAATACTAATTTGGTACAGCATGGAAGACAATGGTCTCTAACAAAATTATTTTCAAATGCATTGGTACTATTTAGTTGTTTCTTTTCTTTTCTTTTCTTTTTTTTTTTTTTTTTTATGAGAGGTGGGCTTTATTCACTCTCCTCCCTTCTCTCTTATCTTTTCTTTTCCCCTTCTTTTCTCAGTGAAGTTTCAGTAGAGAGACTGATTGATCATGTTCCTCCTTAGGGAGATCCGCTGAGATAAATTAAGGAACTCTACAGATGGCTTCATCTTGTGATGGGAAGAAGAGATTCAAGTGGCTGCCACAGATGTATTCATCCTGAGGTAGGTCTTAAGACTTCTTGGCATATTAAAGTACTGGGCTTTGGGCATAGTTGCCTAAAATCCAACAGTGTTAGTATCATGTGTTAATGTTGTGGTCATGACATTGTAAATGTTGACAAGCAAATGCTTTCTATTACAAACATAACACATTTGTAAAATATTGCAGAGCAAGAACTGTCTCATTAGAAAATAATAGCTGAATATGTTTTCCTTCATCAGTCACTACTGTAGACATATCTTCATTATAGAGATAAAGTTACCTCACCAAGTATACTTTGTTTTTTTACACGATAAAGGAAATCTGAGGCATAAATCAATATTTGCAAAAATGAATATTTTCTATAGAAATCACTAATTAGAGAAGCATAGTAGCTTTAGCCTTAGGATATCACTGATTTTCTCTTCATTAATATGTAAACTTAGTCAAAAGTCAGTTTTAATTTTGTTCTTTCTCTTCTGCTTTGAATATATTTTAAGGGTTTAAAATATACAATAGTTCTTGCTACTTAGCAGACAACGAACTAACATTTAATGAATAGATTAATCTTCTCAAAGATATTAGTTTTGGATTTTCAATATTTACACATTATAGGAAATATTGTTAGAGGAAGAAAAAGTCTTATATAAATTTTTGAGGAAAAAATACTGTAAATTGAGTATTTCACACAGTACCCAAGAGCAGCTTTGGATATGTATAAAATGCATGCATCAAAAATGATGAAAAACTCTTATTGCAACTTTAATATACAAATATAACAGATTGGATGCATTATTTATAAAAATAGGCAACAAAATGTATTATTTTACTTTTCTTTTGCACCCCATGGATAAGTTATTTTGATTTTTACCATGTCTGTAAGAACAAGCCTGATTATGGTCTGTACTTCAATGAAAGAAAATAGAATACTCAGGACTAAATGTTGCATCAGTACTTCTCAACATGTAGTAAACAAAGAAATAGGTAGGTCAGAGTTCTCTGAATCTCATCTTAGCATAATTTCAGTATTGAAGAAATAGCATAACTAGATGTTCCTTGTGCAGCAGGCCTGGTGAAGGACTGCAGAGTGGTGGTAAGGCAATGAAGCTGGGTGTGGGTGGGGAGAAGCTCAGAGCTCAGGTGATCAGGAGTTGGGAAGGTGGAAGGCTGGGAGAGAGAACAGAAATCAGTGGGGGAAGGGGGCATCTCAGGGATGAATGAGGCTTCCAGGGGGTTATGGAAGTGATTTTAGGTGAGACATCTATCAGAAGGGATGTGGACCCTAAAGCATCTACCTCCTGTAACCACTTCCAGTAGAGGGAGAAGGACACTGACCTACCCACTAAATCTATCGTGCAAAAATTTTTCCTGCCTACAAATAGTGATAAAGTGAATAGGATAAAGATGGTATAGCAATCAATCAATGACTGTCTGGCGAATCAATGACTCGCTCAACTCAAGACCCACCCCACGGGAGAGAGCCAAACCTGGGCATATTAATGAGGCTCTGCTATGCTTGCTTGTGCCTGGGATAAGCATCTTCTGAAAGGCTTCATCTAGCAGCTGATGGAAACAGATGCAGAGGCCCACAGTCAAACAGTAGATGGAACATGGGGAGTCTCATGGATTAGAAGATGGGAGGATTGAGGGAGCCAATGAGATCAAAGGCACCACCACGCACCTACACAGTAAACTAAGCTGGCCCCGTAATGGCAAACAGAGACTGAACCACCAATGAAAGAGCACACATGGGCCAGACCTAGGGCCCCTACACAATGTAGCAGATGTGCATTTTGCTCTTCATGTGGGTCCCCTAACAATGGGAGTAGGGGCTATTTCTAACTCTATTGCTTGCCTTTGGATCTCTTCCCCCTAACTGGGTGGCCATGTCAGGTCTCAGATGGAAAGGGTGCACTTAGTCCAGCTGTGACTTGAGGTGCCATGGTGATTTGGTTCCACCTTCGGGACTCCACTTCTTTAAGAAGGAGATGGGGGAATACAGCGAGGGGGGTGTGAAAGTGGCACTGTGAAGAGATGAGGGAGAGGCTGTAATCAGGCTACAGAGTGAATTAAATAAATAAATAAATATCTATATAAATAAATAAATAATAACAAAAGCCTAACAACCAGAAAAAACACTCAGGGGTCAAATTTCTTTCTTTGTCTTGATTATAGGTGTCTGGATGCTCTTGTGTCCAGTTCACATGTAAAGGTCAGAGGACAATGAGTGAAAATTGATTCTGTCGCTGTGTAACAAGCTTGGCAGAGGTGTCTTTACCTACTGAACCATCTCACTGGCTGGAGAACCATCAGTTTGATTTGTACCTGACACACATTCTCTCAATCACAAACTACACCATTGAGAGTTTAAAAGATATTTTGAGGGATGACAAAATGAAGCTTTGTAAAATACGAGTCTTTTTCTCATTATTGAATTTCAAAATTCTGAAATTAGGATCAAAATTCTGCCATGACAAGAAATGGTTTGCGTTTCAAGATCTCTGCCCAAAATAATTAAGTGACCTAAGAAAAAAGGAGGTTAGAACAACAAGATGATAAGAAGCTCGTGTCTAAATATAGTGATGTCACATGTAATTATAAAGCCTTTATGTGAAATAAGAATAGCAAATTGGAAGTTTTCAGAGTATGACTATATTTGTATTTTGAAAAATATGTCAGCATGGGAAGGCCCCTTGAATGCAGAGAGATGGATATAGTGCATCTCCCACTGTGAAAAGAACAGATTCATGCCTACACTTTCCCACTCTGGAGAAAACAGAGCTACATGCTTACACTGAAGTTGGCACTTTGAGTTTTAGGTCAAGAAGTGAATGTACAGAGAGTTGGAAGCATTTGTAAGTAGTTAAAAAAATGACTAAAAACCATATAATAATTCATTTCTCTTAAGCTTTACTCTTCTGACTAAATGATAAGAATGAATCCACAGTGGTAAATTATAAACTTTGTAGTTCCTATTATGCTCAAAGACAAACATATCACTCAAAAATTACTTTCTAGCAAATAGATTTAAAAACTTTCAAATAATTTGTTTTTAAATCCCAATTATCTTTATTAAAGCAAAACTGTAAGCAGGTATCTCCAAACCAAACAAAAATGTTGGTGACTAAAATTTATACCCATAACCTAAGTTTTTACTGTTCATGAGCACGTATTTCTTGATACTGACATTTTCCTTTTCTGTATTAAAACAAGAAATAAACCATGTCTATATGTATACATCAATTTGACAAACTGCTTACTTAAACACTCATGGTATGTACTCACTCATAAGTGGATATTAGAATTACCAGGATAATCCACAGACCCTAAGAAGCTCAGGATGGCCCAAGGGAGGATGCTTGGATCTCACTCAGAAGGGGAAATAGAATAGACATCTGAAGTGTGTAGCAGAAGAAAGCTGAGTGGGAAAGGGGGTGGGGAGGATGCTTTGCCTACAAAAAGTATAGGGATAAAGATGGAGCAGTGATTGACAGAATGGCTAGCCCACCTTGAGACCCGCAAGGGGTCTAGGCATAGCTCATGCATGTTCTTCGGTGTGTGATTCAGTCTCTGTGAGCCCCCATGGGCCTAGCTTAATTTATTCTGTAGGTCTTCTTGTGGTGTCATTGACTCTTCCTGTGCCCTCAGTCCTTCTTCCTCTTATACATAGATAGCAGATATGCAGCTTGGCTGTAATAATTGGCCCTAATAATTAGAGTAGCGGCCATCTCTGACTCTATTGCCTACTTCTGAATCCCTTTCTTCTAGCTGGGTTGCCATATCTGGCTCAGTTAGAAAGGATATAGTTAGTGCTGCTGCAACTTGAACGGTCAGGGTGGCTTCTCTGAGGAGAAGGGGAGGGGCTGTGATGGTGGGACTGGGAGGAGAGGAGAGATGGGGCTGAGATTATCTGTAAAGTGATTAAATGAGTAAATAAATGAAAACTACAACAAAACAATACAGAAACCAAGCTTATGGTTTTGTCTTTTGTTTTTGTTTTATCATTATCATTTGTCATTTATTTCATCCCATTTTGCCATTCTCTTTTTCTCAACAAAATTTGTAACAGTGGCAAATATTGTGCATTAGTAACATTACCTTTTATGTTCTTATATTAAAAGATATTATTGTTTGTATTTCAATTACCAGTTTATTTTTTGGTCCTCTTTATCTATGTAGGGGGATTCCAATTGCCTTTTGTATTAGTATTTAGGACATTATTCTACATGGGATGGTTATCACTCATGAACTGTGATACTCTCTAGAGTTTCACCTGAATTTCCAGTCTACTCAGAGGCCCCAGTCTCACCAGGCCCCTCAGTAGTTTTCAGAGCCATCTTCATCCAGGTCTCCATCATGGATTTGCAGAATTGTACATTCTCACTTCTCCAAAGTTCAGAATCCAATGTCTTCCTCCTTAGTTCCACAATGTCATCATTGTTTTGCCTTGGTGTCTCACAGAACAGATGGACCTCTTGTCTGAGAGTTGGAACCAACATGACATGTAGTAAATTTAGTATATGTCTGTTTGCCAAATGATACTGGGGAAAATGGTGTGGTCACAGTGGGTTTTGTTTTCACTTTGTATAACCTGCTTTATAACACTCCTTGTGAAGAAGCTCAATCTGGTACACATCCTCCTGATGAAAGAGATAGGACAAAGCTATGTTCACTCATTTTTGGGGGGGGTTGAGATGGTTTTACATGGTCCAGTCTAGTGGAGGACATGTGCTTTTCCTTCATGATGAAAACATGTTTGAAGTTTATTAAGAGACATTGGAATTTAATGGATGTAAGAATTGATAGATTGCCTGGCTACTCTAGAAACTTCCTTCTCAGTAACAACAGACAGCCCTCTCTCTTCCTCCCTCCATGGTGACCCAGCTTCTCCAAACCACACACTTCTCTTCTGCCTTGTGGGACCAACTTCTGCCACCCTCCATAACAAGTCCACAGAGGAAAGCATTCTCAACACCATTTTAATTTAAGCCGCTCCTAATCTTTGAACATGCTATCATTAAAGGAAGAAATGTAATATAATCAAAATGAAAGATACAAATACTCAACCGAAAGCTTAGGATGGACAAGAACCAGTGCAAAAGCTACACTCAAAATGACTGATCCCATAGTAACGAACCTCAATGAGCATGTCCTAGGAAAACTTCCAGACAAATATTTCAAATGGATGACTACAGCACTTGGGGTGAGAATAGGGAATGTTATGGAATAAATGCTGAGTAAACAAAACTACCATGTAAAAGGATGTGCCTAAGACGTAACAAATAATAGGAGAGTAAAAAAAGGTAAAGTGCCTGGAGGTGAGTAAGTCAAATGGAGAGTGCTAACTGATGATTTTGAGAGATTGCTAAGTGTATAGACTATAAAGGATTTTGTAAATGTTTGTTTTTCCAGTACTAATACTCAATCTATGAATACTGTTAACCACTGCAATTTCAGTACGTTTTCAAATTTCAATAACTACGACAAACCAATTTAATAAAGGCCTAGCAAGTTGGTAGTATGAGACAAGTCTCAGTTATGAAACTGGTCAGCCATAGAAAGCATGTACAATTACTGATGAGTCAAGGTTAATTCCAAAATTTTGTTCCTTGATAAATAAATGAGTCATTTACTCATCTAGATAGCACTACAGAAAACGTAGGCTTTACAGAGGGTGTGTGTGTGTGTGTGTGTGAGTGTGTGTGTGTGTGAGTGTGTGTGTGTGTGTGTGTGTGTGATCAAAACTGATTCTAGAACTTGATACCCTATCGTCATATTCAAGGGAAGAGGTCCCCCTCAGTCACAGTCATAGGGAAGGGGAATGGGGTGAAAGCGGGAGGGAGGGAGGAGTGGGAGGATGCATGGGATGGGACAGCAATTGAGATATAATATGAATGATTTTATTTTTCAATAAAATATAAATTAATAAAAAATTTTGGCTTTCTTTGTTTCAATATACTCAATAAGATCTAGAGAAAATTTCAAAGAGGATGTCCTGTGTCAACTATATTTTGTGTATAAATAGATTTCTATGTGCTGTTGGAAATTAAGAGTATGACAGTCATGTG
The DNA here is from genome assembly GCF_903995435.1 of Acomys russatus. Taxonomy (NCBI): domain Eukaryota; kingdom Metazoa; phylum Chordata; class Mammalia; order Rodentia; family Muridae; genus Acomys; species Acomys russatus. Next base: position 41,433,116 of record NC_067159.1, read on the forward strand.
TATGAAAAAATAGTTGAACCATGAATATAAAGTTTCAGTTTTCACCTGCTCTGTTAAATTCTACTTCTAATCAATGCAAAGAGTTTATTTAAGTCAATATTTTACCTCACAGAGCTGACTAAACATTGCTTTACTGGCAGCAGTCCAAGGAATATGTTTTTAAAAAACAAAGAAATAAAACCTGGAGTAAAGAGTACCATATTAATTTAAAGGTTCAGAAATTTTCTTTATTATCACCAAATGAAAGTAGCTTCTGCTTTGATAGGGAAAGAGTGACTTTTAATACAATCAGGTGAAATTATATGGGAAAGAGTAAAAAACATTAATATGGCATGATCCTTAATCTGTAAGAAAATTGCCTGGAAATTATGGTCAGTATGATTAGCACTTAGCAAAGTAAGAGAATATTTTAAAAGAAGCCTGGAGTATAACCAATTAATTTGTTGAAAATTATTCTTATGTGCTGACTATTTTTCTGTGAGCTCCCATAGGTTGTTTCATACTACATAAATTCCTGTACTAGCTCACTCTAATCACCTCTCAGCTTCCCAGCATAGAGGGGCTAACAGTTTAGCAGAATCAGCAATAGACTGTGTGTATTCTGACTCTGGTCTCATATCAGTTCTTATTAATAGATGCTTGTAGAAAACAAGATGTCAGGCCCTTTTTTTTTCCTATTCTGCATTTAACACACGAGGGAACATGTACTGAGAGATGACAGATCTAGTATAAATGAGACCATAAATGCAAGAGAAAAATACTAATTAGAACTTCCACCTGCTGACCCTAGAGACATTGCAGGTGTGGCTATGTGTCAAATGTGCTTCAGTAGGTGGCAGAGAGGAGAAAAGCTATGTCTAAGCTCAGTGTTCTGATCTGTGAACATCTGGATGATTAGTAGCCTAACATTCTCTAAAAATGCGAGCCAGACATGACCACTAGTCTGGTGCCACGGTACACAGACAGGGAGCTAGCCTGAAATAACCATCAGTCTAGCACCATATAGGCCATATTGAGCTCACAGGACAGGGAGAAATCTGGATACTAGAGTCATCCTGCCTGGGACCATGTGCCTTAGGCAAGAGTGAGCCCAAGAAAACAGCCAGACCATTCGTGAGTACTGGACAGGGGGCAAGACTAAGATGACCAGACCACCAGTCCAATGGGCAGACCATGTGTGAGATGACCTATGCCATAATTCACAAGCATGGTAGAGCATTCCTGAGAACACCCTTGAGATAACCCCCAGATACTCAGAGACCCGGGGCACCACTTAAAGAAATAAGTAAGTGGGAGAGAATTGGAAGAGAAAGAAAAACAGAAAGATGTGGGCATGATGAAGAGAAGCAGAACTGGAGACTCGGGGTTAGTGAGGAACAGCCTGATGTGAATAGCCAGTGATGCCACCTGGGACCATGGTGGGATTCTGACTTGTGCTGCCACTGGGTGCCATTTCTGGGTCCATGGCCCTGTAGCAGCAGGAATCTGTTACCGCCCAAGGCCGGAAGGCTGTCCCTGGTCTGGTCTGAATCCAGGGACATGTTGACGTCTGAGAGCTATAAAGAACTGGCCACACCTGGGTATTCTGGGAGAGCTGGCCCTGGGAGTAGAAGAACAGCAGAGCTGACTCTGCCCTGATCCAGTTATAGTACTAGGGAGAACAGGAACAACATATTGTGGAAGTTGCATATGAGTTGACCAGAGGATATGAACTTGGCAGAGCTAGCCCTGACCCTAATCTCCAGTGCAGTCATGTGCACAATGGAGAGATACCGTTCTCCCACACCTGCAGCAGGTAGGAAACCTGGCCGTGAGTACAGGAGAGCAGGAGAGCTGTCCTGCCCCTCACTAGCTGCAGCACTCAGGAAAGCAGGCTCTGTACCTCACCTAGGAAGCATAGTAAAGTTTACCTTGGATATGGGGGTTGTGGGTGAGATGGTCCTGAGTGCATGAGAGAGCGAGAGCAAGTGGGCTTACTAGCTCAGATACCTCTCAGGCCCAGATCTAGAGCTTTAAATTGGCACACCCTAACTTTTACCCAACCTGTAAACTGCTGGAGTGAATGAAGGAGCCAGTCCTACAGATCCAAAACTACAGGATCTCCATGACACAGATCAACAACAAAGTATCTAAGGTGAGTACCAGTATTATTCCAGTATTGATAGAGTGGCAGAAGTCAGAGGCCTCCAACCAGCACAATGAATGAGCCATTGCAATGAACATCTGCAAGCAAAGAAATATGGACAAAAGGGTATACTGTAGGATACACTGTGACACTCTAGTTTCCACAACAAGAATTTTTTTTCTGTTGGGGTGGAGGTTGCCAGGTAGAGAGTAGATGCAAAGAGAAGGGCAAATGAATGGGCTTGGGGTGCATGAGGTGTAATTCACAAAGAACAAATAAAAAGTTAAAAAGAAAAAGAAAAAAAAAGAAAGAAAAAGAACTACCATTCGTGGACAATCCAACACTTGAGGCTATAAAATATTAAATATATGAGTAAAATGAGATCCAATCAATATTAGAGAATATTTTAACTGAATATTAGCTTAAAATTATACAACCATACTCACCACTGTAATTGTACAAATTAGAAACTAATGTATGTCGAAATTTAAAAAGTAAATGCAGCGTCAATTTGAATGTTGAAACTAGAATCAAACCTTGCTTATAAATATCATTTTCATTTGTAGGGTCTCTAAAGAAAAATGTTGAAGTCCTTTATAAATGTTCTCCAATACCCGAGTTACATGCATAGTTAGTCAAAAGTAGAAAGGATGAGTGTTTTTATATTCATTTTTCAGAATGTCATAGTATGTACTGCATTTAACCATTTTTACCTTTCCTATTCCTGTGTCTCTCATCTTTCTTCAAATTAATGACCTCTTCATATTAACTTTGTAGTGTACAGTCTATGTCTATGAAAACATATATGTCTTGCTTAGTTAACTTAGTGATATTCTTACGTTTGTATGTTTAGGGATGACCCCTTGGGAGTAGATAATTTACTAAGGCAGAGCTCATGTCTAAAGACTGAATATCTTTTCCTCAACAACTACTACTTGCCTGCAATTCTTTTTTTCCAACATAACATTTTAAAATTTATTTTTACATATACATTTAAATTACTAAACAAATATAAAACAAACTACATACAGCCGGAAGAACCACAGAACAACCAAGAATTACATTCATGTTTCAGTTATAGTGTGTTGGCTGTTTGGATTTGGCAATCTTGAAGAAAACATTTTCCTATCTGTGAGGCTAAAATTCTGAATGTAAACAGTATCTATCATATCTCATCTTATCAGCTTAAAACATCTATCTAGACCCCAAAACATCCTAACCCCCAGGCAGTCAAGTTCAACTGTGAAACTAATTTATTTGGTATTCAGCCACATCAGAGACTTGAGAAGGAGCAAAATCAATCACGTGAGTAAACATGAAGTGCAGGTTAGCAACTTCTATATTAAAAAAAAAAAAAAAAGACATAGAGACAGTTTGCTGCTTGGAGAGTCACTAATACTTCTCTAAAATGTTGGAGCATCATCTTTGGCGCTCTGGCCCAGTATATCTGAAAGACATATTTGTGAAGGCAGAAACAATTGAGAACACGATTTCCCTGTCTTGGTAGAGTTCAGCCATCTATTCTACCTGCATCCAACTTGCCAAGTTTTAGGAAGAATTCTGTCAGTGGTTTAAATAAGGACATTTCCCCCAGTGGCTTCTTTGCCACATTTGAACCTCATAAGGAGGTTCACTGATGCTCATCGTCATCCCTGAGGTAGGCTAGGTGCTGTCAGGAGCCAAATTGTCTTATTGTCAAAGAATCATTAAAATGATATAACCATTTTAAATGACATATTCTGTAGGACTCTGAGGTTTTTGAAGAGCGTATCTAAGTATTTTACCTTATCTATCTATAGGATGTATATTCTTGTGATATAAATAGACTAGTTAATTGAAATGACCACAAGTTGATCAGTTGACAATTGAGTGGTCTAACTTATTTATCCTATACAGCCTGCAGTAGGATTTTCAAAGAATCGGAGGTAAACCTTTTATTCTACTTGAGCAGTATGGGTAAAATACCTCCTGTTAGAGTAGAAATATATATAATGTATGTGAATAATAATCTTACATTTTAATTCTATATCAATGTATTAAAAGTAAACTCATTTTACATGAATATACAAATTTACATACCCCTGAATTAAAAATAACCTTGTGAGCACAGTTAAGACCTTAGGTTGAGGCGTTAGGTCTCCTCTTTTTCCTATCATCCCTATATATATCCATATTCCTCCATCTTTCTTTTCAGCCCCAATCTCCAAACCTAAGAAAGAAAGATAAAGGAAAAGAGAGACATCCCTGAGTGCAATTTTGTTTTATCTCTGGAGAAGACCAATAGTAACTTATAACCAACTTGCAATGAAAATAAATATCTAAAACCTGAGAAATCAACCAAAAAACCTACCCCCCCTTAAGGGAACTGGCATGTAATTCTCTTAGGGTTTCTTCTGACTGATTTCAGATGAATAATACCTTGGTAGGGGCCCAAATAAAGTTGGGGGAAATGTTTAAACAAGGTAGGAATATCATTTGTGGTCCTGTTTCTAAATTTTGAGAACTTCCAGGCATAATAAAGTCTTGTATGTGATAGTCTGAAATGCTGTACCAATTGGGACTAGAAGCTTTCTTTGAAGCTGTCTTGGGAGCTGTCCTGTTCTGACAGAGAACAGCAACTGAAGCATTTGATGCTGGACTCTGAAGGGTGTAGGGTGTCAGCATCAGCATGCTGAGAGAAATGAAACCTTTCAGGTCTGACCCAGCTTCAAAGTCCAGTTCTTTTGTTCTGAAAACATATAATTTCTCACAACCATTATACCATTCTAAAATTATAAGTGTATGAGGTGTGCAAGGTGCATCTAGCAATTAAGGCTAGTTCTATGTACTTTGCATGAGCAGAAAAAGACATCTGTAATTCTTCATCCATGCCATATGAAGAACGTCACCTAGTCCTAAATTGCATGTAATCTGGAACCAATAAAAAGGATTGACTATAAATAGACATTCATGTCTCAGCCCATCTCAGAGCTATTCCCACGTAGTGTGATTAGGAATATAAATTACCTGCTTGGTCTGCAGTTTTAATTTTTTATTTGCTCCCTTCAGTCCATTTCCCAGCCTTTGCTACTGAGCCCACCAGACACGGTCCATACTGGGTGGTGCCATCTTGTCCCCCAACCAATATAATATTTTAATTATTTTTTTGGGAATTTCATATCATGTACCCCAGTCTCCAAGTCCTTCCATGTACCCCCTCAATCTTGTGCCTTCTTCCCTCCCCCAACCACAAACATTTTTTTAAGTCTAATTTTGTGGCACTCTGCTAGATAAGGTTTGACTTCTCTAAGTAGCCATTTCACTTTTGGTCTATGAAAGTGGACTCCCTTTTCCTAGCAGGGTTCTCACTCACCTGATCTGGTAGTCACAGATGTTGTAAGGAGTGTCACATAGCCCTCAACGAAGATTACAGGCCTGACCTTTTCCTGATAAGGAACTTCTTCAACAAGCACAGGTAATTCCTCGAAAAAAACCCACCCTATTCTGAGATCCTAGCCTCTAACAAATAACCTGTAACAGTACCTAGAAGTCATCTCCTCACACATAGGATAATTAGTTACTGCTTTCTCCGGTTATAGAGCCCCATGTTGCTGCATGTAAATGAGCTACTGTACCACTGTATGTAGATTAAATATCTTGGCACTCTTAGCCCCAGCAAGTAATACCCTCCCTGCTGCCCAAGGTTTATAAATAAAGGCTGGCTATCTTGCTCGGTGTCTCTTTCTGTCTAGCTCTTTTGCTTGCCCTTCCTCCACTGTCTGACACTCCCTTTATTCCTGGGAAACTGCTGCTGGATGCCCCAGTGATAAGGTAGTAATGGAGGAACTGCCTTTGCAGCCACTGGGGTTTGCTTCACCACTGCTGCTAGCTCATTGCTGACCTTCAGTGAGACTAGGGATCTGACCTCACCCTAAAGCTCTCTAGCCTCCCCTGAGGTAGAAACGGGCCCTTGGAACCTTTGATCCCAAGGTCCATCTGTTCTCCTCCAGAGGCAAGCAGTGCCTGATGGACTCAGGCCACAACATACACCGGACTTTGAATGACACAGTTTATGTCACCTATATACTCACTAGAGCATGGTTAAAGTCTCAGTGGCTTGCCCCCAAATAGAACCGAGCTGTTCCCTTCTCACACCTCCACCAGAAGCCATAAATTGTGAAGAATATCTTTGTCAAACATTTTAAAACTTTTCTTCCATGGCTTCCTGTTTAGACTGCTACTTTGTTGAGGGAATTGAGGTGGGGGGGTAAGTGTTGTTACAGAAGACTTTCATGTCCCTCTTTCTTGACTATGTATCTATATTCATCAATATCACTGCAAAATTGCTTCCTTGCTCTTTATAGTCATCAGGAGCACTGGTCACGAGATCCCTGTGGTTTCTGGAAACAGCACAGATGTTAAACAAGGCCCTGGCAGCAGTAAGCCCACAGAGCCAGACAAAGCTCTCAGAGGCAGCTCTGACTGTGGACATCCATGAACTCAGGTGGCCGTGCAGGCTACTCACATCAATATAGCCTCCAGACTGTCAACATGGCGTTAGTGTAGGTCACAGAGATCTGCATGGAGTTTGATAATAACATGGGCCATAGACATCAACATAGACTCTGACTACAGTTAGACCCAGACAAAGCCTTCAGTGGCAGCAAGGATCTGGGCATCACCATGGCAGTGCAGGACACTTAGCCTGGGCCTCGTAGCCATTGCAACCCTTTTCTTCTTCAGTTCAGCCTTTCTCCATTGTTCACATGCCACTGTGTTTATCTATATTTTCTATCTCTCCACAACATATTTGCTCATTGTACAAGCTTTTTTTGCTTGTGCTATGAAGCTAGGGTGGCCTCGGTCACTTCAGCCTATAATTCTTCATCTATAGCTTGGACCTTGTGAGATTCTCAAGTCAAGTTTCCATGCCAGCTGGCATTGTCATTTTGTTGGTCAGATTTAGGAAATCCTATTGTTGATAAAAGGTGTAGTTTTTCTTCTATGTTTAAGTGATGTTATCTTGTAGAAAATGAACTGCTCTTCTGGATGTTAAATCTTCTTCCATCTGTTCCTGATGTTTTCTGAGCTTTGGGTGCATGGTTTGTATTGAGGATGTAATATTTGAGGTTATGCATCTCTCAGTAAGCTGTTCTTTGCATTTTGACCACTTGTGGATCTTTGATCTCTGTCTGCTACCCAAAGAATCTTTTTTGATGATGGGTAAAAGCTTTACCCATCTGTGTATATAAGAATATGTATTTCAAATGCAGTTAGATATTAGATCAATTTAGGACTATGGCAGTAGTAGATATCTATCACTAAGCACCAAAGCCATTTCCGAAGAAGTAGTGTGGCTCAAAGACATGAATACAAAACCAAAATGCTGAACCGGTTTGAAAAAAGTATACACACTACACTACAAGACATAGTAGTGTTTCCTCTGGAATTAAGCCCAGCAATTAACAAGTGATCTTATAAAATTAAAAAAACATACTGTATAAGAAGAAAAATAATCAATTACGTAACAAGAAGCCACCAAATTGGGAGAAATTTTATCATGTTTTGCCATATCTTATAAAGAATTAATAAATAGAATGCATAGAGAACTAAAAAAATTATAGATGTGATCCAATTAAATCTGTAAATCTGAAAGAAAACTCTTAAAAGAAGAAACAGAAAAGGTTAAGAAACACCTTTAAAGGTGTTCACTATTCTTAACAATTAGAGACATATAAATTGAAACTGTTTTAAGATTTTATATTACCCCAACCAGAACAGTTAAAACTGAGAAGCAAATGACAAAAAACACTAGTGAGGATATTTAGCAAGGGGATCCTTCATTTACTGCTGCTGGGATTGCAAATCAGTGCCATCACTCTGGAGACTAGTGGAGATGTCTCAAAGAGCTAAACACACATCTTCCCTATGTTCCTGATAAGCTACTCCTTAGCATTTGCTCCAAAGATTCATTGCTACTCTAGTTACAGTAGCTAGGAAATGGAAACAACCTAAAAGTCCTTCAACTGATGGATGATGAAACATATATGCTATGGAAATGTGGCATACATATACTATGTAACCCTATTCAACAGGAAAGAACACCATGAAGTTTAGAGGTAAATATGTGTAAATAAAAATATTTTACCTAGTGAGGTACATTGGTCCTGGACAAATGAATGTCATACGTTCTTTCTTACTTATAAGTATATTGCTGATAAGAATAGTGAACCTAATTATAAGTAAATGAGAACGTCATTGTAAGGTTTATAATTTGGACAAACACGGAGGTGTAGTTCAGTACTACAAAGTAATCAGTGATGATTGGCATAAAGGAGATAGGTTTGGCACAGCTGTAGTCAGTCTATAATGTCTGAAGTAGAAACAATGACGCTGTATTAAGTGAACTAAAGGTATGCAGTCATCTCAGTGGAGTAGTAAGTGTCTGAATCCTCTGAAAAGGATGGAAACAGTTCTAAAATAAACGGTGGGTGAATAAGTCAACTCCATCATTCTGTACCAGCCACTCTTGATTAAAATGGGATTCTAATGAAGAAAACAGTGTACTACTTTCTTCCACACCTTAAATAGGTAAATTGTTTCAGGAGTAGTGTGTACACGAATTTTTAGTTTAGGAAATCATTTTCTGTAGTCTGAGACAAAGCTTATAAATAAATTGTAATGGCATACTTTCCCCTAGAATAGCTCTGCTAAATCACTGCACAGCTAGCGTTGTTTATGACCTTTATACTCTAATAGCAAACAACTAGTTTTTAAACCAATGGCACCATATACATTAAACCACATATCCATTCCACAGGCAAAAAGTGCCTCTAAAATTACAGCATAAGGTTTCATATGTTCATTTAAAGAAAGAAAATGTTGTGGGCTGGATTAAATAGGATATGAGTGAGCAAGCAGAATAAACCAGTAAAATTTAATTAAGCTATTTAGTACCCCATAAAAGAAAGAACACATAAAAATGAGATGTAAACGGCAGGGGGAGGTGCCCTACAATTTTAATTTTTTAGGGACTCAGAAAGGGCATTGAGTATCATAAACAGACATGCTTTTTTTTTTTTTTTCTTTTTTCCTACACACACTGATTTTAAGCTCCAGTGGTCACGGAAGCAGCCTTTACATAAGGAAACTCTGGTCCACCCTGTTCTTACTGTTGCCTTGAGCAGATGAGGAGATAGAAGATACAGAAAAATACCGTCACAGGAACAAAGCAATGGTTGTAAGATTTCACCTACTGACGTGAAATCTGAGGAAAACAGCTTTGTTAACAAATGAGTTCTTAAAACGGTGTGCCTCCCACATTCTCTCATTAACTATTGGCAATGAGATGTCAGGAGGAAAACACTCAAACATGATCTAAGAAGCAAAAATAATAAAAAAAAAATACCTCTAAAAGGACTGAAAGCATGAAGACTGCAGTATCCTTGCTTCCATGGCAACCAATTCAGGACTCTAACTTGTATTTTTGTATCTCAGAGTTATTGTGAAATCTATTTCTTTTAAATTAAGCCTCATTATTGATTTGCCTGAAGCCTGAAAATTTCTAACATAAATTTCTTTTTCTTGCAAGAATTTCCAAGTAATTTACTTTGGTTGGAAGTAGATTAAAAATTAAGATATTCAAATATAAAAATAAAATTTGAGTCCATTCATATTTAACTGGACTTTACCAGAGGTTTGTTCAAGTGACATAGTTACTTAGTCATAGGATGAGCAAAATCATCATTCATTTGCATGAACTTTATTTACGTGGTTTTCACCCTGATTTATATTTTAATTTCTAGTTTATATAGTATATAAATTTACAAATATGTGTTCATCAGTATGCTTTACACTTAATTTGTATTATTTTAATCACATGTGCTATTATAAATTACTTTGTCCATTTACAAGAAGAATAAAGGAGGCAAGAATAATTATAGTATTCACAATCTATCAACTAATATAAATTTATTTTTTCCCTGTGGTTGCGGGTGTTGTACAGGTGCTAAATGTTTTCCATTAGTTTATGTGTTTGATCACTTGGTCTCCAGCTGATGGCATTGTTTTATAAGGTTATCAAACATTTGGAAGGCTGATTCTCAATGGAGCCTGAGACTTAAGAAGGAGGTGTCACTTCCTTTCTATGCTCTGCTTCCTGACAGCAGATGCAATGTGACCTACTGCATTTTGCTCTTATACCACACCTTCCGGCCTTCCATGTGCAGTGAATTATTTTGTTTCTCACAGTGTGAGCTGAAAACACCTTTATCAAATACTTTATCATAGCAACAAGAAAGAAATTCCTCTGTAATCCTACTCATTTCTTTCTACAAATCACCCTTTCTACAACTTAAAACTTGCCTTAGCTCTAGTCCCCATTAGCTCTAGTTCTCTTTAGTGCTGGTCTTCCTTAGTTTTAGGCTCCCTTAGCTCTAATCCCCCTTAGCTCCAGTTTCCCTTAACTCTGGTCATCCATATCTCTAGTCCTCCTGAGTTCTAGTCCCCATTAGCCTCAGTCCCCCTTGTCTCTGGTCCCCTTTAGCTCTGGTCCTCCTTAGTTCTAGTTCCCCTTAGCTCTGGTCCTCCTCAGCTCTGGTCTCCCTTAGCCTCAATCCCTCTTAGCTCTGGCCCTCTTTAGCTTCTATCCGCCTTAGCTCTGGTCGCCCTTAGTTCTGGTTCCCCTTAGTTCTTGTTCCCCTAAGTTCTTGTCCCCCTTAGTTCTGGTCCTCCTTAGCTGAAGTCCAACAGCTGCTCCACTTGCTGACCAGGTTCTGCTTTGCCTCTTTGACCATTATAGCCAGACACCTTTCCCGCTTTTTCTGATGCCTCACTGTCATTTTGCATTGTACCTTTTCTTAAATCATGAGTCAAAACAAATTCATCTGTAAGTTGCTTTTGAGAGGTATTTTATCATAAAAATGAGAAAAATAACTAAAATAAATGTGAAAATTTTAACTGATCATGCATTCTTCTGTCTTATTGGCCTCCTCATAATCACATGATCTCACTAAACAGTAGTTCACATTATTATCAACTCTGTTATTTTTAATATGTTCACACATTTTATTACCTCTAACTTCTTTTTTTTACTAATTATTCTATATTTTAAACATATATCTCTTGTCATTTAAAAATGACATTATGCACAGAAAAGTTTCTGCAATAGTATGAAGAGCTCATAAACTTCTTTATTGTCTCTCATTCAGGCACTGGAGTGCTACCGTTTTATTATATTTTCTCAATCTTGTATCTCATATGTGAGAGCAATTTCCTCTCATTCCTGCTAGTGAGATGTAGATATTTTCCTAATTACAAAGTGACCTTTTAAAGCAAAACATCATATATCACCTACCAATTTGTTACCAGTTGTCTTTAATATTTATATTTATTCCTCTTTCCAGCTCTTGGATAAGGCATGATATCCTGTCTTTATTCTTCAATTGACTTTACCTTGTTTTTTTTTTTTTTTTTTTCAGTGTTTTTGTTGTGACTTTGATAACTCATCAGAATTACAGGGTATTTCCTTTTATACTGACTTGATAACTTCTGCGTGGCGTGATCCTCTGAATTAAACCCTATCATTGTTTCCAAATGCAATGCCTTTTTTTTTTTTTTTTCTCTCATCACATCCCATGTCACCAGGTTTTACAGCCATTCATCAGTTTTCCCTGAATCACACAGAAAAGTGAAAGTGGCTAGAGGACACCATTCTATCTCCACCACTTCTTCTATACATTTCAGTTGATGTTTTCTTCTAAAGAAGAGGCTATTTATTTTTACTCCCAATTTAATCATACACTGACTTATTGACATTAGCCTGGACTCCTAAATCTATGTTTTATCAATTCAATGTTAAACGACTGCTCAGTTTTTACTTTACAGCTACATTTGCCTTAATTCATCTAAGCAGAAGTCTGCTCTAAATGGAACAGGTACCTTGTTACATGCCCATAGCTTCTTTACTCCCCACCTAATAAGATATGTCACGTTTCTATTACTTTACTTTTCTTCAACCTCATGTCAACTCTTTTTCCAAAGACTTTTGATTTATTCATTTAATATTTTATAATGACATCAAACATTGCGAAAGAAAACAGAAAATGATACCTATAAATCAAGTTCTGCCACTTAAAACCTCATCTTATCTTCTTAGGTGACCATTATTTCTAAGTACATGGAGAAGATGGAGGGGGGGGGAGGAAGAGGTGGGGAGGAGAGAGGGGAGGGAGGAAGGGGGGGAGAAAGGGAGAAAGAGATTTATAGTAAGTCTATATTTTTATGTTTATTTCTTAAGGAGAATGTATGTTGACAACTATAAATACATCTTCAATCTAAACACTGAGGCTCTGTTTTTCTCTCTCTACATCTGTATATCTTTTCTCGACAATGAGAATGATGACCCATTGTTTCCAGCATCTTCAAGGGTTGCTCATGTTTGTAGATATGGACTCCCTCTAACACCATACATTCACATTTCCAGTCCCAAACTTGATTGGATCCTGAAATAGTTGAAAAGGCAAAGATAAAATCTGCTAAATTATGAAAGGGATAGGCTACCCTTCACTGTAGTTTTTTTTTAATTATTCTTTTTTTATGCTTTGATTCCTCTGAAATTATTACTTATTCTTTCATAAATAAGTAAATAATTTATTTGTATTTTCTCTTGAAATATAGATGAGCACATGTCCTGGTCTAGGTACTGACGTGAGGGACTAAGGAAGCAGTGAGAGCATTGCTTGATCATAGACAACTCCCTGTGGAAAACAACAGGTCGTTTTCTGTTAAGGCCTCATCATGCCAGTACCCAGAAATCCTACCATACCCAGGTGTCATCCTAGACATGCCTTTATCAGCCAGATACGAAAGACATGTAATTGTGAAATGTAATTTACATGTGCACTCTCTCTCTTCCTTCTCTTCTTCTTCTTCTCTTCTTCTTCTTCTTCTTCTTCTTCTTCTTCTTCTTCTTCTTCTTCTTCTTCTTCTCTCTCTCTCTCTCTCTCTCTCTCTCTCTCTCTCTCTCTCTCTCTCTCTCTCTCTCTCATACACACACGCACACACTTCTTGTGATCCCTCAGGGCTTGTGAGGTTGGTTGATGCTTCTTATAATTTGTAGTTTAGTTTAGATAGTGGAATTATTGAGAAAGTGTTTTGCGCACACTATGTATTTAATGAAAATGTAATTAAGGTAAATTTGTGGAGAAAAATATATATAATGAAGAAAACTCATTTACTTTGTAGATATTACCAATAATCACCATGTGATGTTAATCAAGTGTATACAGTTAATTTTACATATGTTTCTAACCAAGAGCATGTGCTATTACTAATGTACAGAATGTCTTAATAGCCTCTAATTCAGATTTCCAGGTTTCATTCAAATGATTGGTGGGCATAGTAACCTGTAATCAGGTGCTGAGAAGGCAGACATGGGATCCTTGGAGCTGACTGGATGCCTACAAGAGTCTGGACTCAATTCAGAGACTTTGTCTCCAAGGATAAGGAGGAAAGGGCATTAAGAAGATTCCAGACAACATGCCAAGCAAGGCCTTCACTTGTGTGCACACACATGAACATGTGCACGTTCATCTGTAAACACATAGTACCCATAAATATGTGGACATGAACACAAACACACATACACACAGAAACTCCACCAAATAGGATATATTAGAAATGCAGAAGGTAGCATTAATATAAAATTACAGAGAATGAAAAATGGCTCCTAGATACAGGGAGTCTTCAAATTATCTGATTTATACTTGCTGTTTGATAAGCCCTTTTAAATTCTACTATATTTGAAAAGCAGAAAATATTGTCAATAAGTAAATATATGAAGGACTAAACAAGATATCCAATTTATAATTATGTTAAGTACTTAATTCAATTCAACCAATATCTAAAATGTTGTTGGAAAATTCAGCATAAACAATTGGTGCCACAATTGGTTTATTTTCAATTCTTGTCTTAGGATCCAATAAATGGAATGTCTTGTTGGCAGGATCCTTTTCATGTAGAATCACATGGACTAATTTCTTTCATAACAATGTTGCCAGAACTATTTGTTTTATGGAATTATCTCAGTAGAGCTAACAATGAACAATATTGATTAGATAAGTATATCTAAAGATGATTGTGGACATATATTTTCTCCTCCTGAAAATTTATGAGTCTGTGAATGTTTCTAACATCATAAGAACCTTGTTAATAAAATATAATTAAATTACTAAATGTACAATAAAACAATTATTCATTCAAATTTATATTAAAACACAAACTTCCACCAGGATTACAAATATTACACTTGTCTATAAAATTTAATTTGTATAATGAATGACATGGTTTCCAGTACACAAATAATTCATTTAAAAAGAAACCCAAAATTTCCAGCAGAAGTTCGAGTAAACTTTAATATGCATCCCTCATATTTTTATTTATTATAGATATATTTGGGGTATTCATGTACATCAGGTTTACTCATGAAAACGTGAACATTATGAAAACATAATTATTCTACATAGAGAAAAACTACCAATTTACATTTTGTTAAAGATAATTCATAAACACTATTCTATATTATTATTTTTTTAAAGATCAGTAGCATCTTGATGGTATCCTATTAATTCTAAGTAAAAGTGGGTCTTACTAGTGCATCTTAAATACATTTTTCTTGTATATTACGCTGATCACCATGTAGGAAGGGATCTACTAATCATTCAAAACAATTCCATTATTTTTCAGAGGAAGTAACTCCACTTACCTAAAATTATTAATTTGAGTTGCAAGTAAGCGTTACAAGAGTCAATGCCAATATTCTGGAATGAACTGTCTTTCAGAGAAAAGTGCCTCCTGTTTTTATCATTAGGTAAATTTACATCAGTGAAATAATACATGACCGACAAACTACATATCATATGCTTATGTTTTCTATGCTTCAATTGATGAGATGTCTAAACTTTCAGAATAATATCATTTAAACAAAATAAATCACTATACAGATCTACTCAATTAATGAGGATAATGAGATTTCTTTTCAAGGTCTTTTCAAGATGTGCCTCAAATATGAAAGTCCATCCTACTGAGCATTATAGGATCTACCAGAGCAGTTAAAAAAACCCAGACTCCATGCAACTGGGAAAGGTGTTAAATTCCAGTATGAACAGAAAATGAGTGAGCAGCTTCAGGAGTTTTAGGCTAAGTCTTGAGAAACCATAATTTTCTCCCAAAGAGAATCTTAAACTTTTTTGATATTCGGCAGTGACAAAAGCCGCTTGACAGTTCCTGCATGCCTCCTGCTGTTTAAAATGTCCAAGGGAAAGAAACATGACATTTTATCTTATTGTTCCATTTCAGTAAGTTTACTTCAGGATCCCAAAATATGTACAGTATGACAGGAGTTGCATATAACTTCTAAAAATTATTTATTTCTTAAATTTTTATAAATTTTCTTTTTGTCATATTTCTGACAGATTACTGATTATATAAAAGTTTTTTTTTAATTTTTTATTATTAATTTATTTTTGTTACATCTCAATGGTTATCCCATCCCTTGTGTCCTCCCATTGTTCCCTCCCTCTCCTTTTCCCCTTATTCCCCTCCCCTATGACTGTTCCTGAGCGGGATTATCTCCCCCTGTATATGCTCATAGGGCAGCAGGTTACCGAGAAGAGACTTGATACCCTATATAAAAGGTTTTTAAAAATTCATATTGAAAATACACAACAGTGATGTAAGTAAGCAAAACAGCTTACCTTTTCATGTGTTTATAATGAATTTTGCACAATTATATGGCCAATATCCTATTACCCAAAGGGTCTTAATTTTTCTAAAAACAATGATGGTTTTAATGGTGCAGAGCAACTTCTTACTAGTGAACACAAGAAAGATAATCATTGAATTAAATTGAATTGATATGGTTCAGAAACATACAAGGTAATTTAGAAAGTCAATTTGCAATGGCTGTAAAATAATAATACTTTTTAATATCTAAAAATTATCTTTTACTACTTGTAACCATATATGTGTCTTTTAGGGCATGTTCATATGAGTGACAGTGCCCATAAAGGCCATGGGTGACAAATGTATCTGAACCTTGATCCAAGGGGAGTTGTAAACCTACTGACGTGATTACTGAGAACTTAACAAGAGTTTTTACTATAGTACATCTATATTTATGTAGATTTTGTCAGTGCTCAGATAAAACATACTTTTGCAGTTTGAAATCAATTCATTCTGGTCTGTGTTAACAAAAGGAAACTAATAGTCTCTTATTTAGAATGTCATTACTGAAAAATAAAAGACAAACCTATCTATCTACTTTAATGATTCAGATTTCTTTGAAAAAGCAATGCTCAAATATGTAAGATAATATTTTAGGGTGAAGTAAAAAAAAAAACCTTTAATATTCCAAACAATGTACATAAACTTTAAATTTTCTAAGTGAACTTGACTTAAAAATAACTTCTGGTGGGTCCGTGTGGCGGGCGAGGGTCCGTGCGGTGGGTGTGGATCGCGGTGGGTGTGGATCACGGTGTTTGAAAGATGAGGACCTCAATGCATTCTGAGGAGAAGGATTGTGTTCCAGAGCTACACAGAAATGTTCACCCCCAAGAGCACTCTGATTGGGAGCAAACGCGTAGCGCAATGTATTAGAAATACCCAATCCGAGATCATCCAAGATGGCATTAATCACACATTGTGTCTGGTCCGCAGACCAGCAGAGACTGCACAGCCACCAAAGGACCATACTGAGAGCTCCAAAACACAGTGCTGGGGTTTCCCAGAAAGAAGGAAATCATGTCATGTGGATTGTCCATGCCCTCTCGCTGAAAGACCATAAGACCACGCTCAGGCCGCCTTTCGGGTTGTGGCCCAGTGCAGTGCGTGCCAAGGAGGTGGTGCTCAAGGAGGGGTTGCTGTTTGAGTTGAGGACTGCACCACCAACATCATAGGACTCACAGACCTCCTCTCACCAAACTTTTTTTTTTTAAATCAATCTACCTTCTTAAGTGACAGCATCTGGACTAGTTGTCAAAGCCTATCCGGGAAAGCTCACAGTGATAGTGATGAGCCTTCCACAGCAGTGAGCGGGATTTCAGTATCATTACATGGCCACCGCTAGCCTTAGAACTTCAGTCACACTGTTTACTCTTTTTTTCCCCTGTAAAATACCAAATGGCCTACATATCTTATATTTCTAGGATAAGAATCTCAAGAAGCCAATGGATGTATCACTCTCTCATAAGCTAGACAAAAATACACAAATGTTCAAATGATAATGAATCATAGTCTCCGTTCCATGGTTCTTTTGGCACTTGGGCACTCTTGAATTTCACGGCACATTAGACTCACTCTGGAAATTTCATAAACACTCAAAATATGGTACAGATCCTTTCCTAAATCAATTAGATGAAGAAAAAAGGTTAGTGGCAAGCAGTGATGTATTTAAAAGCTCAAGATAATCTCATTGTACTGAAAGTTGAGAAGCACACTGCAGTGCTGTATGGAAAAGAAGGCATCTACTAAGTTCAGGAAGAGTAACTCCAATGCAAGGCACTGCATCAAAATAAAAGTATGTTCTTTCTATTGCCATACTGCCGTTTGAGTCAACCTCACATCCTAGGCTAGTGAAAGGAGATCATGTGGAAGATTTGGCTTGTTCAGTCTGATTGAAAGTGCAAAATGTGAGGAGCTGCAGGGATAAGTCTGGAGGAGAGGGACGCTTTGATTTGTTGCTGTATCAGTGGTTGGATGGAGAATGCAGAAACTGCAGTGACCATTTCTCAACAACAAGGAGAAGAGATTTATCACAATCCCTACTGATGGGCTTGTGTCAGAAGACTCCCTTCTCAACCACACCTGTCCTTGGGAATAACGGCCTAGACATTTTGTACTAGAAAATGCCAACGTAGAAAATTCAAATTTCAAACTTCGACTACCAGAGAAGGAATGAAATTAAGTGCTGAGCAACTCTACGCTTTGGAAAGCTGAAGACAGTCTGAGAAGTTTCATGTAGAGGGTGCAGTTTTATCTATACCATGATTTGCTGTCTTCCTGTGATTTTGTAAGGCATGCCAGAGGTGAGCACATAGTTCTATCGGTTCTGTTACTTTAGAATATAGAGCCAAATTAATGTCACATTGACTTCACAGGACAACACCGCTGAGACCCCACATCTTATTATGCATAAGAGACTATTGTCTTGTTTACAAAAATACTGACAGTGGATTTATTGCAACCAAACAGGTGAAGTGTTTTTGTTTGTTTGTTTGTTTTTGTTTTTGTTTTTGTTTACTATAGACAGTGAAGTAATCATTTCAACAGCATGGCAGCCCGTTGTCAATCAAGCTTACTCTTCTCTAAGTTCATAGTAGTCTTCCTCAGTTTGTATTAGATGAAGCTGTTCTTTTAAAGTCTTGTAAAGTCGTTGTCATGGATTACTTACTCTGCAACTGTTGTTCTTTCTACAGACTTTCTATCATAGCAGCCATGAATCATGACTAGATATCGAATTTGGAGAGATACTGGCCAACCATTTGGTTATAAGTCAGGATTTGCTTATAACTAGCCATTAAATTGCCATGAAAGTTAAAGTTCCTATTTTAAAATCTTCACCATAATGCTAACTTACTTGATTCCTAGTATTTTAAAGTATACCGACTGAACAAAGGTGCCGTGATAGTAAAAGAAAAAATAATCGCAAGATTAGTGCTGATGTCTAGACATTACATCTCACATTACAGAAGTCTGAAAGAATTTTCTGCCTCCCTGGAGAACATAAGTGACTTCATGGAAATGAAGTCAAGATTTACTGACTCACACTTATGCCTCAGTTTGACTAATGTTTCAGGACCAGAGAAAGAGCTTAAAATCTGTGAATGGAATTGGTTATTGGGTGACAGAAAATCGTAGAAACAGCCAACTAACAGTCCTGATACATCTTTAAGCATGACACTCACTACTTAGACAATAGAAAATCCATTTTCTCTTTATTATCAACGTATGTGCAGTCCCATAGATAAATCTACAACATATTGCATCTGCAGTCCTTTTATAGATGCTAGTATACCTGCAAGTGAGGTGAAAATAAATATTGAAATGAAACATCTAACAGGGTGCTGCCTTTGGTAAAGGAAAGAGTTAGAGGAAAATGATGCAGTGCATAGGGAAGGGCAGCCAATTAAGTTTTTTTTTGTTTGTTTGTTTTCTTTTCTTTGTTGTTTTTGTTTGTTTGTTTTCATGAAAAAATAAGTTATATCATAACATGTGAATACTGGTCCCTTCAAATGAAATTTTGTATATTTTAATCTTTAAATCACAATGCTTTAAAAAGGTCAACTTTCTCTCTGGAATATTAGACAAATGAAACAATTATTTTCTGTAATACAGAGGGTATTGCATAGTCCTTTAAGTGAATGAACATTGTTAAAATCCTAACGTAAATTCCTAACGTAAATATATGAGTTTGCAGACAATACCAAGATGCTGAGTGATGCATCTTAAAGACGGAAGAGATCCCCATAGGTAATGGAAGATAGGAGGAAAAGAATGAAGAGGTGGGACATGCTTTCAAGGAAACAAGAAAGTTGAGGTTTTCGACTCAGATACCTATGAAACTAACCTTCAGAAAGTGCATGAATCACACTGGCTTCTGACCTCCAGTGTCCCCAGGGAGAAGTAGTCTGGTCATCTACATTTGTTTTTCAGTATAGGTTTAGTTCTCTTCGTTGGAGGCATGCTTTTTTGTTGTTGTTTTTAAGACTATTCTCTTTCAACAATTTGATGTCTCTAGTTTGGGAGTTTTTATTTTTTTATTTTTTTATTTTTTATTTTTTTTGAGACTGAACAGATTTATTATTGCCAGCCTCTCAAGACTGACACTTATATAAGGTCCAGTACATGAATCTATGGAGCAATTAATTCTTCCTACAATATCCATTAGAGGCCTCCTCCCAATCCAATGTGACATTTCCAAAACAAAGAGAGTAGATACAAGTGTGAAGTTCTCTTTGCACACTCACTGTACTGTGAGGCATAAAGTTTTTGTTTTCAAGATGCTTTGCTTTTGTCAGAATACATGAAATTGGGCAAGCTAAAATATTTAAATAACACATAGAGCAATATTGCAGATATAGAATTATGCTGACAATGAACAAAATTAAACTCATATTGATGGAAAATATATATATATATATATGTATAGGCTAAATATTTTCTCATAGTGAAACTCAGAGAGAACAGCTTTTCCTTGAATTATATTCCCTAAGCTTTAGAGGAGGAGGTATAAATGTTTAGGACTGGGCCTTAAACTGTCATTTATTCTCAACTAGTTTGGGAGTTTTTAAAAGAAGTATTTATGCTTTATAATTTTTAGCTTCTTTTGGCATTGGCCAAACCTGTGGAACTTTACACGCAAACACTGAAACTTGATGAATATACATTTAGATTAAAAACAAAACAAAACAAAGGTTCCATGGATGGGAAACAAATTCTAACAAAGTATTTTAATTGCATTACAAATATATTATAAAAATAACTTAAGTATAGGGAACTTGTGATGCAAAAGATTTTGAAAATAAATGGATAACATATGAATTAGAGCTGTACCCTAATTGTGAAGGTGCTTCCAAACAATCTGTGAGCTAATATTATGAACCGTTTTACATGAAAAGTAGACCTGAGAAGACATTGAAATGTTTTACATGTTGGGAGCTAGGTTTGCTTTCTTACCAATTCTATATAAAATTGTGCACTGAACCCTCCTATTTCATGGTCTTACATATAAAATATTTTAAACTACTTTTTCTGATATTGTCATAATCCATTCACCATGGAGAAAGTTGAGTATTAACCGTTACAAAATAAAATGTTTATTTCAAAATAGACGGAAAGTATTGTTCCTTTTGGCAAATATTAGGTGAGAAGATTTATTTTGGGAGCAACTGATTGATAAAGAAGATAATACAGCAGCATTATTGTACATGACTACATAAAAGCACTAATTAGTTTTTATTGTGAAACATTTTCACAATTTTACTGTTAACTATAGCATCATTTTTTTAAAAAAGTTTTACATTTTTAAAAGCTCCATACCAGCAAATTTAATCAACTTTTGACCACATCTTATTTTCTTGGCATTGCAGTGACATTACATGCAGTCTTTCCCATATTGTTAGACTGCAGTCCTTGTTAGGAAGCTTATTTGCATTTCTCACATGTTGTGCATAGTCAGATATGGAAAGCAATGAAAACAGTGTTCCTAACATCAAACATGCACTAGTGTTCTTGTGCTTGCAATCAGTTTTCCTTTCTCCAACTCTGACTCATTTCCAATAATCTAGCTATATAGATTTCTGGAAAGGCCTCTGTATTCTTCTTGCTTATGTGGTTTAGCTTTTACATAAACTTTTCAGGCCTCCCGTGGCTGGTTCTAACAGGTACTGGGAAAGGAGAAAAAAAATGCATTTTACCAACTAATATAGGGGATAGAAATAACACAGACATCTTTAGAATTGTACTGAATTAACCTCCTTTGCCTCCCAGCATTTTTGTACCAAAACCACTCACTTCCAAAAAGGAAAGTCAGTTAGGAAAATAATTATAGAACTTTTGTAGCAGAGTTGCAGGAAAAAAGGACATTTTGCTAAAGCTAACAGAGTAAAAGAAAAGATAAGACCATGACTGAATGGTGGGACAGAGTCTAAAGGACAGAGCTTTTGAGTAAAATGGTTCTGAAATTGTTTAACTCTTTATTTCATTGTTCAGTAGAGATATTAGTAAGTTTGATTCTATGTTTAGTTTTTTCATTTGAACCACGTTAATGATGCTTACATCAAACTGAAGTTAAAAATGAAAGAAAACTAAAAATGTTGTAGTGGTTGCCTGTGATAATGAATATCCAAGGTAATCTTATAATTCCTGAGATCAGCCCTACTCCAAATATTTGATAGTAAATGGCCAGTCAGCATACAAATGGCTACAATTGAAGGGTTATGGAGCTCCCATAGTTTTGAAAGCCAGAAGGTGACAGTCAACTTTACCAAAACCTGAAAGATTTCCAAACTCCAGACTGTAAAAAATAGGTTTCAAATATTTGACCTTGAATAAATGAATAAGTAATTTGGTTCTGTGACTGATACTCACACTTCTAAAATATACACCTAAAAATATTAAACCATCTTGAGAACTTGGTAATAGGTAAAGGCTACAAGAGTTTACCGTACATTTATGGATGAGTTCATAGTACTGGAAGGTACAGAGCATCCTACTGAAGTAGAAAGGTAAACATCACCCCAGCCACAAATCCTTTGAACTACAATGATGACCTGCCAGGAAGATGTGCTGGTGCAACAGTGGAACACACGTAGTGGGAGTAACCAACTACTCTCTCATTGAATTAATAATGATGAGTTAGAAACTATCCCTAACACATCTTAGGATGTGAAGAACCTGAGCCTGAAAAGGGTAGTGACTTGGGGAAAAACCAGATACTAATGCTCAAGGAATAAAGCAGTAAATGACTCCTAAAACATTCGCTATAGTCATATATCAATGTCCTGCTCAGCTATCATTAGAGAAGCTTCCTCTTGCAGTATATGGGAATAAATGTAGAAACCCACAGCCAGACCATGGACAGAGAGTGAAAGAATTTGGGACACTCAGTCTTATATGGGATGACTCCATAAAAATCTTCTCACAGGCTTTTGGGAGCCTCGTGGGAGAAAAAACATAAAGATTGTAATATCTAGATGTGATGGAGGACATCAAAAAAGCAAGGACTTCTAAACATAGCAGTGCCAATGTATATATGAACTCACAGAGACTATGGTAGCGTTCACAGAGCTGTAAGAACTTGCAGTAGATGTGGTTCCTACTGTGGACACAAACTTCCATGCATAACCCAGATGCTATCTCCAATTGGTAAGTTCCCAAAATAAAAATAAGTTTAATTAATCTCAGTAAGGATACAAACCACTCTTTGGTGTAAGGAACGAGCCCAGGAGTGGATGACCAACACAAAATGAAATCAACAGTATCTTTGGAGGTTTAGTTATGGAATTTCTTTCTTTTGTGGTTATTTTTATTTGTTGTATAACAGGTCTTTTGTATATATATATATATATATATATATATATATATTATTGTTTCCAGTTTTGAATTTTTAATAGTATTCCTCTGTGTGCAACCATGTGTGTTTCTGTGTCTACATATTTTTCTTCTTCTTCTTTTTTTTTTTTTTTTTTTTTTTTTTTTGGTTTGGCTCATTTTCTTCTGTTTGTTTTATCCTATTCTTATTTGTCTGTTTTGTTTAATTTTCTTATTATCCTATTGATACATACTTGCTTACTTATAAAATCAGAAATGAAGTGGTTTCAGATAGGAGGCAAGGTAAGAAGTATCTCAAAGAACAGGGAGGAGCAAAAATCATAATCAGAATATATGTTATGAAAAATATGTTTAATAAAAGATAGAAAAAACAAAAACACATTCTTCCAGAGATGGCACTATAAGATATAACAACTCCAATAGAAAAATAACTATAGAGAAATTAAGTATACATTACCATAACATATTGGGAACATATGGGAGAAAGAGATTATTCTGATGATTTTTTTCAGATAGAAAAGAGAAATGCACTGTTAGACAACATAGACAAAACAAGCCTTGCAAAGGGTGCAGAACATGTCGGACTTCTTTTCTGTCTTTAGTTCTTTTTACATGGCAGAATAGGCAAGAGAAGCATTTTTATGTTTAGCTATAAAGTTGTTTTTTAATCTAAAAGCACAGTTTGTTTCATGGTGAGGGATTATATAAAGAGTAAAGTGCACTGAAGACAGAGGATCAACAAGGTAATGGTTTGAAAAAATTTTAGCTACATTGTGAAACAGGAGAGTATATGTTTAGATAATAATACTATGGTTAAAATAACTGATTGATCATTTTCAATAAGATATTATTGTGGGTGAGCACTGTAGACCCACTCAGCTGATCCACAGTCAGACAATTTTTCATGTGCTTAAATAAAACTAGAAGAGTTTTTGATTCAAAGACCAAAACTGAGAGGGGAAAAAAACAGACAAGATATACAAACATAAAAATAGTGCTTGGTTTTGAGATCAGTCAAGTAGAAAATATGGTAGAACATTTTCTAGAATGATATAGTTCTTAATCTGAATTCTATTCTCAATTTTTATTGATTAAAAAAAACAATGTACCCAGGGGCTGTGCTGCTAAATGTAAAGTTTTGATAGAATATGGTAAGTTTTACTACAGTTTCTATATTTTAAGGAGGTCAACAATGAGTGTGGCAGCAAGAACAGGACCTTCACAGATATGTGGTAGACGTCATTTCAGCACTGAAAAAAGTAGACATAAACCCCATCCTTAAGCCAGAAGCCATCTCCAATTGATAACTGCAAGAAGACACACACAGACACATACAGACACACACACATGCACACACACATACACACACACACACACAGAGTCTCCAACAACCTAACTTGGGTATAAACCATTCTTAAGGACCCACAGCCAGGAGTCAATGGCCGACACAAAAACTAACTCAATGGCTGTTTTGATGTTCTGTGTCTTATATTGCTTTGTCAGTGTATCATTGAGTTTTACTTTAAATTTGGTCTACAGTTTCCATACTTATGTTTTTAGTGTGTGTGCAAACTTGTGTGTCTCTGTGTCTGTATGTGTTCTTCTGCTCTTTAGTCCCCCTGTTTGTTTGTATTGTCCTATTCTGAATTTTTATTATCTTTATTTTACTTTATTATTATATTTTAGACAATTGACTAATATAATAATATTTCTTTCTCTAAGGAGAGAGAAAGAAGTAAGTAAATAAGAAAGAAAGAAAGAAAGAAAGAAAGAAAGAAAGAAAGAAAGAAAGAAAGAAAGGGTGGGTGTGGATTTAGATGAAAGGGTGTGTGTGGAGAAATGGGGACAAGTTGAAGGAGGGAAATCTCTCTCTCTCTCTCTCTCTCTCTCTCTCTCTCTCTCTCTCTCTCTCCACACACACACACACACACACACACACACACACACACAGACACAGACACATTAGAGAATGCAGGGACAGGGATTGGGCTATTAAATAGACCATTTAGGTAACATATTCTGTCCTTGCTATATCATTTATATTCTGAAGAAATTATCTCAAGCTTCCCTTATGACTGGGAATGCCTATATTTTGACAGAGAATTAATTATTCTATAGCCAAAAGACTAAAATTTGATGATTTTTTTCTATAAAAAGATTACTATTTTTAAAGTACATGGATCTTTCCTATATATCAATCAACTCTGTGATGACTATTCTCATAAGAAGTTTCTAGAAATGATTAATGTCCTAAATGGAACAGTATAATCAGTTACTACAGTAGTGGAGACTAGTGCTAGAAGTGTGGTAACCCAAAATTTTTTGCCATGGAGCATTTTACATGAATTCATTGGTATACATAATATCATTCATTCACAAGTTATGGATGATTCTCAAGTTTACCCTGAATCAACAAAAAAGCACATTTGCTCTCTACCCCATAACTTGGGTACTGGAGACATTGTAATTGCTCCACGTTCCTGAATAATCATTTTCTGATGGGTTTATTGCCACCTTGGCCTTATCAGGGCATGGCACTCTTATAGTCCCTGGTGATAAATTACCCTTTTGAGAGGGATAAGACAGTACCACTTTAACACGTGCAATAAAGCACTTTTTATACTGGGAGAGTTCAGTGCATTCCCCATTCATCATGGAACCTCAGTGATTTTACACAGATTTTACACTGTTGATTAGCTCATTAGTGGGGTTAATTGGATACATTAACTGGCAGAATTACTGCTTGACTATGAACCAGAGGCTGCAGTGTTATAAATGACAGACAAACCACAGACATGCATGGCTAGCCTGAAGGAAGCGCTTCTCTTTGATTAACTTTCATTAGGGTTTAATTCTTTCCTCCTCCCCACTCCTGCTATTGACTCCACATGGATATTTTCTGTGGACTGAATAACAGAATAGAAAAAAAAATGTTTTCAATCCTTTACAATATTTATCAGTAGTAGGAAAGGGTAGTTTAAGAAAGTGATTAATTAATTACAAAATCCAATAATGGATTATTGTCATAAAGTTCAATAAACTAATACCTTACAGAATTCACGTTTTACTGAATGTAGAAAAGGTTAGAAAAGATACATTCTCTGACAACATAAACCTTAAAACTCTGTAGACAGATTTTAAAAAATAATTCTTGATTCTATTGAAAAAGTGCCTAATAAAGCCTTTTAGAAGTTAGACTAGGAAACCTTTAGTTAATATGTATCTGTTGAATTTGACACTGTGGTGTATCAGTTTATCATTAACAGTGGAACAATTTGATATATTGCTTAATTAAATCAGCTTAAAGATATAATACCGTTTAGAGAAAAGGTAGAATTAATTTTATGAAACAAGATAAAATTTTTTGCAAAAGAAAATCTTTATGCAATTCTCTCTTAAAGGTTTAAAGTGTGTGCTGAATGTTTTATGAGATTTCCTCCTCCATGTTACCTTAATTTACAAATCAATACTACCTGTCATTGTCATTATGAAAGGAACATTATATTTTCTTACCTGAGAAACTGTTCTGAGTTGTTTGAATGGACATTTATACCTGTATTTTGGTTCAATTGTAGTTGAGGCAGTGGATGGAAGTAAGAACTGAGCTGAGATAGCAGTGTGGAGCCTGGCCCTCACGGGTAGCTGTTACTTTTACTTGCTACAGAACTTGAAGGCACCAAATTCTTGAGACTTCAATTAATTATTTATGTGTTAGACATAAGTCATCCCTAATGTGTGATTCCACATGAGTATATATAAGAATCACAGAATATGGACAGAACCACTTGAGAAGGAAGTTTCCTCCTCCAGCCAGGAAGACATCTAAATCCACAGATAATATAAACAAACTTTGTGGAAAGCTGGAAAAAGTGGGCATGAAAGAAAACCTGTTGATCCTCTGGCCACAGACAGTTTCATTTGTGCTTTACACTTTCAGAGAGAAACAGCGTGCAAATGAACGGTTTACTGTAAAGATGACCACTACATGTAAAAATAAATTATATTAGTTTAAAAACATTTTAGTACAATAAAGAGCAACAAAAATGATTCTATGTTTTTAGAGAAACATAAATGAGAAATATTCAGAGAGATAAAATAAAGATGAAAAACATAATATTAATGAACAAAGAAAGAAAAATTAGAAAAAGTATCTACATTAAGTTTGGGGGAGTGGTTACTCACAGGTTTCCATGTAATGTGTTGTTTCATATACATTTTAACTAAGATGAACCCATGGTACTTTTGTGTAAATTCTAAATTTCATTCTGGATCAGAATAAATCTTATTTTATTTAGATAAAATACTGTATCACAAGATTTAAGATTTCTTTTAGATTTTTCTAAACAGGACTAGAGTCAGTCATTTTTCTCCATGCTCCTCTGTGAGAGGGAAGTAAAGCTTTACAGAAGGTTGTAACTGTGGTTAAGGAAGTATCCCTGTGCTTGCAGCTGGCTGATGTCACAGGAGATAGAAACTCCAGCTCTGTTCTTGAGTAACTGATTTTTAAAAAGGTTAGATGCTTTGTCCTATCATCCCTATCCAAAAAGTTTCTATGTCTACTATTTGTGGCAAACTTTTCTAAGACTTCCTTCCCGTGTTACACATTTTTGTCATAATTGTTGTTCCTTTTTAAAAATATATTTTATTAATTTATTCATATTACATCTAAATTGTTATCCCATCCCTTTCATTCCCCCATTCCTCCCTCCCTCCCATTTTCCCCTTACTCCCTTCTCCTATGACTGTGACTGAGTGGGACCTCCTCCCCCTGGATATGATCATTGGGTATAAAGTCTCTTCTTGGTAGCCTACTATCCTTCCCCTGAGTGCCACCAGGTCTCCCTATCCAGGGGACATGGTCAAATATGGGGCACCAGAGTTCGTGTGAAAGTCAGACCCCACTCTCCACTAAACTGTGAAGAATATCTTGTCCATTGAGTAGATCTGGCTAGGGGTTCGAAGTTTACCGCACTTATTGTCCTTGGCTAGTGCCATATTTGAGCAGGGCCCCTGGGCCCAGATCTGCTCGTCATAATGATCTACTTGTAGGACCCTCTGGGTCCTTCTATTTCCCCATTCTCCCTTGATTCTCTCACCTAAAGTCCCAATAGGAAGTCTTCCCCTCTGTCCTACTTTCCTGGTGAGCGAAGACTTTCTTGGGGCATGCCCCTTGGGCTAGTGTCCAAATATAAGTGAGTATATACCATTTGATTCTTTCTGCTTCTGGGTTAACTCATTATGATCATTTCTAGTTCAATCCATTTGTCCACAAATTTCTGCAAAACCTTGTTTTTAATAGCTGAGTAGTATTCCATAGTGTAAATGTACCAGTTTCTTTATCCATTCTTCTACTGAGGGACACTTAGACTGTTTCCAGGTTCTGGCTATTATGAATAAGGCTGCTATAAACATGGTTGAACAAATGTTCTTGTGTGCTGGAGCCTCTTCTGGGTATATTCCAAGGAGTGGAATAGCTGGGTCTTGAGGAAGCCCTATTCCCAGTTTTCTGATAGATTTCCAAAGTGGCTGTACTAGTTTATGTTCCCACCAGCAATAGGCTGGTTGATCAGTGTAATCAAATCGAAGACCCAGATATGAATCCATACACATATGGTTGCTTGATTTTTGACAAAGAAGCCAAATCTATTTGATGGAAAAAAGATAGCATCTTCAACAAATGATGCTGGTCTAACTGGATGTCTACGTGTAAAAAAATGCAATTGGACCCATATTTGTCCCCATGCACAAAACTCAAATCCAAGTGGATCAAAGACCTCAACATAAAACCAGAGACACTAAGTCAGTTAGAAGAAAAAGTGGGGAAGGGCCTGGAACACATCGACACAAGAGCAACTTCCTGAATAGAACACCAACAGCCCAGGCCTTAAGGTCAACAATTAATAAATGGGACCTCATTAGGCTGGCAAGCTTCTGTAAGGCAGGGAATACTGTCAACAGAACAAAGTGACAGCCTACAGACTGGGAAAAGGTCTTCACCCACCCTACAACTGACAAAAGTCTAATATCCAAAAAATATAAAGAACTCAAGAAATTAAACACCACCAAACCAAATAACCCAATTGAGAAATAGGGCTCAGAATTAAACAGGGAATTCTCAACAGAGGAATATCAAATGGCTGAGAAACACTTAAAGAAATGCTCAACCTCTTTAGTCATCAGGGAAGTGCAAATCAAAACAACTCTGAGATTCCATCTTACACCTATCAGAATGGCTAAGATCAAAAATTCAAGTGACACCACATGCTGGCGAGGATGTGGGGAGAAAGTTATTGTTGTTCTTAAGTACATAGATGAGATTTTTTTTTGCATTTGTGTCCAAAAACATAATGGATAATGATGTTTCTTAGAACTCATAAGTTACAATTTCAAAATACGTATATTGAAATTTCTCTCTGCCCTAAAACAGCCAAAGCAAGTGTACTCTACTAAGCACTGTCCCATCTTTCTTATTTTTTGTGAGCTTTGTGATGCACTTACCTTGTTTTTTCTTCAACATGGTTATTGGTATATATGCTCCTGAACTTTATCTCTCTTTTAGATGGTATATATCTAAAGGACAAATATTCCCTTTAATGAAATAAAAGCAGCCACATAGTAAATCATTATTTTCAAAATACACACGAAGATCATATATGGACCCCAATAGAACACTGGTTGAGATAGACAGGGATTGCACCTGCCATCAATATCATAGAAAGATTTCACCAGATATCTGGGCATAGAGCAAATTTTTAAAATAAACATTAGCATCAGATTAACTATTTTTATAATTTAGAGGGGCCTAAAATAGCTGTAAATAAGAAGCAACAAATGCATGTGTGAAAAGTATTGAAATAAGAAAAATAAAGTAGTTTGTTGTGTACATTGGAGGATTGTTTTGGGCAGTGATGAGAAGTGAAAATAACTTGAAGACAAATACACTAGACACAGAGTGAACATTATATTGAAATGAAATCACAAAACAAAACAAAATATATGTATAAATATGCAGAACATAAGTGAGAATATTGCTTTAATATTTTTCTGAAAAGCAACTGAAATTCGATAAAGAATCCTAAAAAGAGGGCGAAGTGCACTTAGAATGGAAGGAAAGTTACCTTTTTATTTCTCTAGCCAGATGTTGCTGGAACTCACACTTCACTTTTTGCCTTTTGTTGATAAAGCACCAAAACCGTAACTAAGAATGGACAGGTGTGCCTCTGGCTATACGAAGAGAGGCTGAGAAAAGCCACAAAAGCTCAGTCCCACAGCTCCACACCAGACTCCAGCCCAGCAACCTGCCTCTGTCAGGAAAGCCTGAGTGAGAGCACAGAGAGCTAGCACAGAACCCCTGCCTGTACTTCTCACTAAAGCTTAAATCTCACTTCCCTCCCTACACAGTAGTAGAGGTAGACTTTAATACCTCTGAACAAATGGGCAGATCATCAAGACAGAAACTAAATGGAGAAATAATAAAACAATAGACATCATGGAACAAATTGACCTATCAGATATCTACAGAACACTTCACCCAAACACAAAATAGTATGCTTTCTGGGCACCTCATGGCACCTTCTTAAAAACTGACCATATACTTGAGATAAACAGTGTTGGTCTAACTGGACATCTACTTAAAAAATGCAAATAGACCCTTACTCATCATGTTGCACAAAACTAAAGTATAAGTAGTTAAACATCTCAAAATAAAACCAGAACCACTAAATCTGCTAGAAGAAAAAGTGGGAAAGAATCCTGAACTCATTGGCACAGGAGACAGCTTCCTGAACAAAATGGCTCAGGCTCTAAGGTCAACAATTAATAAATGGCACCTCAAGAAACTGAACAGCTCTGTAAGGCAAAGGACAGTGTCAACAGAACAAAGAGACAGCCTACAGATTGGGAAAAAAATCTTCACCAACCCTATATCCGACAAATATATAAAGAACTCTAGAAATTAAACACCACCAATCCATATAGCCCAATTAAAAATGAGGTACAGAGGTAAACAGAGAATTCTCAACAGAGGAATATCAAATGGCCCAGAAACACTTAAAAGAAATGCTCAACATCCTTAGTCATAAGGGAAATGTAAATCAAAGCAACTCTGAGAATCTATCTTATACCAATCAGAATGGTTAATATAAAAAATTCAAGTGACAACACATGTTGGCATAAATATTGAGAAAGGGTAATGCTCCTCCATTGCTGGTGGGAGTGAAAACTTGTACAACCACTTTGGAAATCAATCTGACAGTTTCTCAGTAAATTGGGAATAGTGCTTCCTTAAGACCCAACCATACCACTCCTGAAAATATACCCTAAAGATGCTCCATCACATAATAAGGACATTTCCTTAACTATGTTCATAGCAACCTTATTTGTAATAGTCAGAATTTGGAAACAACCTAAATATCCCTTAATCAAAGAATGGATAAAGAAATTGTGGTACACTTACAAAATGGAATACCCCTCAGCTATTAAAAACAAGGAAAAATTGAAATTTGAAGGCAAATGGATAGAACTAGAAAACATCATGCTAAGTGAGGTAACCCAGACCCAGACCCAGACCCAGAAAAACACACATTGTATATACTCATTTATAAGCTGATATTAGCCACATAATACAGGATAACCACAAATAATACACTGACTTAAAGAAGCTAAATAACAAGCAGAGCCCTAGCGAGGATACTTAATTGTCACTCAAAAAGACAAATAGAATACATTGTAGACAATGTAGAATACAGAGCCTACATTGAGGTCCTCTGAAAGACTTCACCCAGTGGGGGATTGGAGTAGATACTGAAACTCACAGCCAAACTTTGGGATGCAGCTCGGGGAGTCTTATGGAAGAGTTGGGAGATAGAAGGTCCTAGAGTGGACAGGTGCTCTACAAGGAGACCAATGGGCCAACAAATCTGGGCCAGGGGTGGGTGGATGGGACTGCAGAGACTGATGCAACAACCAAGGACCATGCATGGTTTGGACCTAGACACCTCTTCTCAGATATAGTCGATAGGCAGCACAGTCTCCTTGTGGGTCCAATAATATGGGGAGTAGGGACTGCCTCTGACATTGACTCTGATACCCAATCACTGATCACTTCCCCCTAGCCAGGCAGCCTTGCCAGGTCACAGAGGAAGATAATGCTGGCAGTCCAGATGAGACTTGGCAGACTGAGGCCAGGTGATAGTGGAGGGAGGCTTCCCTTTCTGAGGACTAGGGGAGAGGGAAGGGGAGGTGAGGGAGTGAGGGTGGAACTGGAAGGCAAGAAGGGAAGGAGCTACAATAAGGATGTAAATGGAATAAATTTTTTGAAGAAACACTAAAACCCTGATGAAAGAGAAGTGGGGAGGAAATCTTAGGCATAAATGGAGCCTGGATTAGCTTGTTGTTTTTCACCTGCCTTAGGACAGGGGCCCTTTTTATGTTTTTCTTTCTTTCTTTCTTTCTTTCTTTCTTTCTTTCTTTCTTTCTTTCTTGCTTGCTTTCAGTAGGGATGAAAAGCCAAGTTCTTTGGTTCTTGATGACTAGAGTCAATATCTAGTAGTCAGGACTTAGTTTTAATCCTGGGTTGTATATTTGATTCAGTATTAGTAAAATTAACTATCACTAATTCTCCTCTTCTAAACCTACAACCTAAATCTACTCATTGTTACACCAGAAAGTATATGTCTTCATACAGTCCATGAGCATCTTGCTATATCTTGAGGCAGCATTCCAATTGGATCCTTTGAAATCAGCATCGAAGCAGACTCTAAGCCAACACATCTGCTTGAATACCATAATTTAAGGAAAGTATGAAAGCACTGAGCATAACTCCTTCAAACTCAACATATTCATTCATGAATCATTCATTTCATTTGCTCATTTCATTGGGGATATACACATCTGCAATTTAACCTAAAACAGTAATAAATAGAAACATAGCAAATGGAATTCTCATTGCTTCTTAATATTTATAAACATAAACATGAACACATGCATGTCTATGACACCAAAGAATGGGACACTTGCTAATTGCCATCTAGATGCTGAAACTCTCTCTCCAGAATGCCCCTCCGTGGTCCATCAGTCCATCACTGTGTGTGTGTGTGTGTGTGTGTGTGTGTCTGTCTGTCTGTCTCTGTCTGTCTCTCTGTCTGTCTCTCTGTCTGTCTCTCTGTCTGTCTCTCTGTCTGTCTCTCTCTGTCTCTCTCTCTCTCTCTGTCTCTCTCTCTCTCTCTCTCTCTCTTTCTCTCTCTCTCTCTCTGTGTGTGTGTGTGTGTGTGTGTGTGTGTAATATCTTTTGTAGGCCAGTATCCCAGGTTGGACTTCTGGTTACTATATAGTTGCAGATAGCCTTAAACTTTTAATAATTTTGCCTTCAGTTCTATCATACTTGAATTATTGTCATGTACCTACAACTTCCGCTTGTTTCTGTTTTGTTCATGTCTTGCTGAGTACAGAACCCCGAAGCCTTGTGCATAGATGATGGCCTTATAATGAGTGAACTGATGCAAACAAGTAAAGATATTGAGAGTCACCATGCTGATAATGAGAGTTTATGGATCCCTTTTGACTAGTTAAAATATTTCGGTCATTGTGAACACAGTTTTTAAATAGTTAAGAGTTGGATTAGTTGATGATAGCATAAAGATTCATCAGAAAACAGTAATGCTTCATAGAATATACTTAGGGCAGAGTATATAACTGGATGCATGTGCTTGCTTGTGTTTTCACTATGTACTAGCTATGTCTAAACTCAAAAGAACAAGTCCCATATGAATGATCAGTTACTATTCCCTGAGAGTGTATCATGAAGGATAGCACTAGCAAAGGCCATTATTCCAAGATTTGACCCAACTGTAAAGATTCTGGCTGAAATCTACTGCTGCTGCACAAAACTGCAGAGTTGTAAGAGGAAATAGGGTCCACCTTGCCTCACTCAAATTCCATATTAACTCTCCAGGTTTTTGAAAAAAGTAAGATGGATCTGAGAAATATCAGATGGGTTGGTAGATTCATAGATAACCAATTGGCAGACAAATACATGAGTGATAAATAAACCTATCAAATAAAAATTGTATTTTTCACATTAAATTTATTTCTAACATAAAATGAAAAAAG
This sequence comes from Acomys russatus, assembly GCF_903995435.1. Classification (NCBI taxonomy): domain Eukaryota; kingdom Metazoa; phylum Chordata; class Mammalia; order Rodentia; family Muridae; genus Acomys; species Acomys russatus. The sequence goes on from NC_067159.1 coordinate 41,467,437, forward strand.
ATCTTGTGTTTATCAGTTCCGTCTAGTGTCTGTGAGTTAGCACATCTGTCTCCTTGCAGTCATCTGATACACTGAAGTTAAAAGATTAGCACAGGAAGATAATAGTTCAGGCAGTCTTGAAGAGTAAATAGCCATCTGATGTATTTTCTATCTCAGTGTTTTCACCCAAAATTGTGAATGCCTCTGTTTTTTATTGCTAGCACATTGCTGCCCCAGATCACAGTGATTCTTGAAAGCTGCTCATGAATGAACAATTTTTTCCCAACTCCCTGGATAACATCTGTAGGAAGACAACTCAGGCAGATATGTTCAGCTATGCAAGCAAATACTTCTTTTTATCTCCAGAAAGCCATGTGAGGCGATTATGCTGCACCTGTTACAGTGCTATGAGGCGTGTCTGTCTGTCTTAGGAGGATACAGTCCTGATGACCCTGATTGTATTGGGAGAGAAAGAGGAGTGATTAGGTAGCTATGGTCTGTCACTGGAAGGAAGATTGCTGGCTGAGGCTCATTTTCCCAATGTTTGTTTATGCAAATGAGAGAAGTGTTATATTTAGACAAATCCTTGAAAGAAAATGACATATACTCCGTATATCAAACTAAATGTTCTTTTCCCCCACAGGAGATTTATCTGCAAAATGTCTCATCAATCTTTCCAAAGTTTCAAATATCCTCTCTCTGCATTAAATACCTTTTCAGTGTAAATCACCATATTGTGTGGTGTTAATTATAGTTGATTTTACTCTGGCACTTCTTGGCAAGAAATTCTTTCTTCTTTAAATTAAAACTGAGTGTTACTTATTTTAAGCCTTGTCTTGTCATCATTGTTACTCCTGTCTGTGTTTCAGCCTCTCATAGCAATTCATAGCATACTTGTATTTGATGTTATTACTCAAATTTCACCAGTTTGGATTTCTTTTTAAATATTTTATTAATTTATTCATATTACATCTCAACTGCTATCCCATCCCTTGTATCCTCCCTCTCTCCGGCTTTCCCTCTACTCCCCTCCACTATGACTGTGACTGAGGGGGATCTCTTCCCCCTATATATGCTCATAGGGTATCAAGTCTCTTCTTGGTAGTCTGCTATCCTTCCTCTGAGTGCCGCCAGGCCTCCCCATCCAGGGGACGTGGCCAAATATGGGATTTCTTTTTCTATCATTAATGTATTATCTTTTTATGTAAATGTTCTGTTAAATTCATTGTTCTTTTTCTCAACAAAGCAACCTACTCCCGTGTGTTTAAATGAACTAAATTTGTTGTTCTTGTTACTCTACCCTTCACGTGGGCCTTGAGATTCACTCTTTCCCATGTCTTTCCCATGCTCTGTTCACCAATATTTGAGTTCCTGTGCTGTATCATTTTGTCTTCTTTTCTTTACATCTTACAATATATTTGTTCCATTAAAAAATTCAGGAAAGGATCAGTGGGTATGACAAGAAATAGCTAATGCAATTACATTCCAGCTTGCCCATACTCTAGCTTTAGAGGAATACAATGGCCGCTTTTTTTAACTGCAACACCAACATCCAGCTGTTCCATACACTCCTGCTATCCCTTCTGCCATGTTTAGTCCAAGGGGAGTGAGTCTCACCAGTAATGCCTATATGAAAGATGTTTATTTATTTCCCTCTTGAGTATCTTGTACAGATATACATATAGTTGTAAAACATCCTTTAAGCTCCCAACTTTTTTTAATATCATATTTTTTTTCTTTTGAATTGCTGCAGCATTGGTATCCTCTGTTCTATTCTACTCACAAAGGCTGAATGTATAATAAATGGAAAATTAGAACATCTCAGTGGAGAAAAGGAACTATGAGAACTATAAATGAGAGTTCTAAAATGGATACATATAATAACATCTGGGGAAATGAAATAAAGTATGGCTGGGATAAACCTCCAATATTTCTAAGAATGATATTTCTATTACTAATAAGAATAATTTACAACAGAAAAATAAAGGTCTATACTTAAAATCTCTTGTGAGGTAATGACAATGATTTTACTTTCATTATAGCACTATTTGAGATAAGAAAGCCATGTTCCTAGTCATCTGTCTGGTGGACATTAAACTATACATTACAGAATAATTAACAGTGTGTTAAAAAGTCCATCCCTGTTGATTATTGTTGATGATTTATATTGTGCCCCTTGTTAGTTTAATTTGGTTAGTTGATCGTTTGGTAAATGTACTTTCTTAGAAATAAATGGCTGCCTTCATCATTTATTTATGAAGAAATTAAAAATAATATCTGACAGTATCAATATTTAGAAGGAGCAAAGAATAGGCTGAAGAGCACTTAGGAACACCTATGATGCATTTTTATTATAATTATTGATATGAGGCTGATAGTAAGGTATGAGTTAGGATTATCTTCTTATTTTTCTCACATTATTCTTCCACAAGTAATATTTTTATATTATACAATATATTATCTGAGAGTTTTTATTCATCATATAAGCCTGATCATATTGCTTAAAGTTCTTTCATTAATTTATTATATAGTCTCATGATTCTTCCAATATGTATTAAAGGTTTTACTGCTATTAATTTCAATTGTTTATAAATGGTACTTCCTGTGTGTGTGTGTCTGTGTGTGTGCATGTAACATGTATGTATGTACCCTTGGAAGCCAGAAGAGAACATCTGGCCCCTGGAGCAGAAGTTATATAGGCATTTGTTAGCTGTCTTACATGTAGTACTGGCAACTGAGCATATGTCTCCTGGAGGAGCATCAAATATAATAAAATTATATTTCTACTTTTTAAAATTTAAATTTATTTAAAAAATTTTATTCACATTACATTCCAATTGTAGCCTTCTCCTTTGTCTCATCCCAATTCTACCCTTCCTCCCTCTTCCTCCCATTCCCCTACCCTAGTCCTCAGAGAGGAGGAGCCCTTCTCCCCCACCCACTCCAGCCTTTCATGTCTTACCAGGAATGCTCGCAGCATACTCTTCCTCTGTTTATTTCTACTTTTGGAAATGAAATAATGACACATATTTTCTGTTATTTTCCAAAAGGGAAAGAATTTATGCAAATATAAGAAATTATTTATAAGATTTGATAAAGGATGGTGTCTCAGAATCTCTTTTTAATTTAGAGATAATTTTCAGTTTTATTTTTTTTTTTTTTTTTTTTTTTTTATTAATTTATTCTTGTTACATCTCAATGTTTATCCCGTCCCTTGTATCCTCCCATTCCTCCCCCCCCATTTTCCCATTATTCCCCTCCCCTATGACTGTTCCTGAGGGGGATTACGTCCCCCTATATATTCTCGTAGGGTATCAAGTCTCTTCTTGGCTACTTGCTGTCCTTCCTCTGAGTGCCACCAGGTCTCCCCCTCCAGGGGACATGGTCAAATGTGAGGCACCAGAGTATGTGAGAAAGTCGTATCACACTCTCCACTCAACTGTGGAGAATGTTCTGACCATTGGCTAGATCTGGGAAGGGGTTTAAAGTTTACCTCCTGTATTGTCCTTGGCTGGTGCCTTAGTTTGAGCGGGACCCCTGGGCCCAAATCTGCCTATCATATTGTTCTACTTGTAGATTTCTAGGACCCTCTGGATCCTTTTATTTTGCTGTTCTCCCATGCGTCTCTCATTTAGAGTCCCAATAGGATTCAGCTTATTAGATTTTAAGCTCCTTTTTGTTGTTGACTCTGGATTTATTACAATAAATTCCAAGGACATGGCCAGTAACTCATCATTATGAACATTTACAAAGACTGTATTTTCAGTCACTCTCTTGTGTTTAGTGCCTAAGACTTCAAGCTGCCTTTCTGACTTCTAAGGTGCAGGGCATCTTACTGGAGGGATGTGACTGCTTTACTGAAGGGATGTGACTGCACAGGACAGGCACAGTCTACATTGGATGGATGCCTCAGAAGGCCCTGTGCTGTCTTAGTCACTAGGACTGGCCCATAGTCCGTGACTCTGTCTGGATAAAGTGGTTTTAACTATTTGTTCCCTTCTGATTAGGGTTAGTGTTAGCTGTTAGCTAACACATAATTCAAACTTCCATCTTTCTTTTTCTCTTTTCTGCTTCAGATCAAACCCTATCAACATACTAGATTCCTACTTATTCCTACTCATTTGATGGTTAGTATACTGTGAGCAGCACAGGCAGTCCCTAAGCTTCTTGAGAGGAGAAGAGCACACAATTTACCAAGAGCTGATACCATAAAGAAGTAACATTAAAGATCATTAAGCAAAAATGTCCCAAAAGACATAGAAAGAGATATGGGCTTTACTTTCCAATGTCTCATATAATCCCATTTTCTGTGTGATAGTTTGGCAAGGGACAACTATGTCATTATGTACCTATATTAGAAAAGGATTTTTTAAAAAATAATGTGAGACAATCAATTTGAACTCGAAATCCGTTTTGACTACTATTAAGTAGAATGGTTTTCTTCATATGACTTATGTGCCCTTGGTTAAAATGCTTTAAAAAATGTTCTACATTCAAAAAGACAAAGTTGATGTCAAAGTACTGATCTTATGAAATGTAAGTGGCACATAGATAGTATGTTAGACAGTGGATATAATTTATAAGATTAAGTTATGAAAGCTAAAAGAAAAATATTCCCTTTACTGAATATCATTTAATGTTGGTGCATTAATACTATGAGTAAAGTTTTCAGGTAGCAATCTCTGCCAATATTAAGAACACGGATACCACACTCACCCACCCACACACAGCCACACTCTTCTCCCAAAAGCCCAAACACATGGGATTGTATAGACATATTATGTGGGTACATTATGCAATATTATTCCTATTGTGGTAAATTCATGTATTAAGTTACCAATAATTGAAAATTTCTTTAAAAAAATAAAACAAAATAAAACTCTCTCAAGTTAGGTGCGATGGCACAACCCTGTAACTCTAGCTCTCTCTCAGAAGCTCAAGATAAAAGGACCACCGTAAGTTCCGGAATGCCCTGAGTACATAGTGTGTTCCACACCAGCCTGAGCTATAGTAAAAGATACTGATTCAAATGCGAAAATAGTAAAACCTGAAAATAACTAAATAAATATAAACCTATCATGATAGCTTTGATTGAAATGATAATTTATTGATGGCCATTATGGCACATGACGTTAATCTCAGTACTTGGGAGGCAAAGGCAGGTGAGGTCTGTGAGTTGAGGCTGATCATGTTTGCACAGTGAGTTCCCAGCTTGTCAGTGCTACACAATGAAACTGTATTCATAAAGAAAACCAGAAACAACAGGCAAAACCTCCCTAATTTCATATTCCACTTCTCCATTCAAAAGCCCAAAAACATACAACTAAAAATTCACTTAGAAATCTTACTACAGATTTTTTTTTTTTTGCTGTAATACAGCAAGCATTTATAGATCCTGTAAAATCTATACTAATAATTAGGTACAAAGTTCCTATTTTCCTCCTCTGTGTGGACCAATTAGACATATTAGAAATGTCAGATCTTCAGTTGATTTCAAACTAAATATCCTTTATGTCGATGGCCTCTCATTTCTGTTTATATGTATAACATTTTGGACTAAGGAATGAACAGAGCAGAGTATCCTCTTGATAAAACAACTATTAACAGCCGGGCATGGTGGCACATGCCTTTAATCCCAGCACTCGGGAGGCAGAGGCAGGCGGATCGCTGTGAGTTCGAGGCCAGCCTGGTCTACAAAGTGAGTCCAGGATGGCCAAGACTACACAGAGAAACCCTGTCTTGAAAAACAAACAAACAAAAACAAAACAAACAAACAAAAAAAACTATTAACTGTCCCCATGTCTTTCACTACTCACCAGAAAAGAAAAACTAATAATTTTGACTGAGGTTTCCTGGTTCATTCAGAAAATTGGAGGTTTGTTTGTCTTAAAATTTTACAGAGAGTTTTGAATCCATTAAGAAGCCATTCACGATGATGTGTTCCTATAGCCATTTGGCACTCAAAAAACATAGGCAAAGTAAGGACAGCAAGTTCCAGGCCAGCACCACCAAGATGCCAACTCAAAGATAAAATTAGACAAAAAAAAAAAAAAAAAAAAAAAAAAAAAAAAGAGAATATAACTAGATAGTAAGAGAGAACAGACTCACTCTAAATTAAAGATTTCAACAAAGGTACTAGGAAACAAATAACACCAAACCCAGGGAAGAAAAGAATGTTGGAAAGACTATATTGATTTTAGAACTTACTGGTATGTCCAGCAACGTCCAACTGTAAGAATGTTTGAAACAATTATATAGCTAAGTCAGGGTATGTCAATAAAAATGCAGAACAGAAACAAAGAGCTTTCGGTGACCAAAAGCTGTCAGCCGAGCAGCTGAAAGTAAGTGTTGGATTGCAATACAGAGTGGTAAGATCATTCAATTTCCTTGGCTTAAAGTGCATAACAAATTGTAATTATATCCCTTTGAAATTTAAAAACAAAACAAAACAAAAACAAAAACAAATGAGCCAAGAGCCTGACAGGCACTAGTCATTGGCAAATCAACACACAGCTCGCTTACTACACCTTCTAAGTTATTTTTTTTTTTAATATGGAATTTCTGGCTGTTCAGTGTGGTTATCACATCACAGGTTCAAATAATAACAATGGTGGCATACTTATTTATAACATAGGATTGCTTTTCTCACCCATCTGGCATAATATTGATCTAAATAATGTCAGGTAGAAGAGAGAATAACTTCACAAAAGAAACAGATATGATGCTGATATTAATATTTTTAAAGGTTTGAGTTGCTTGATTACACAAATTCTGAAAATGGCCAGGAATGGCTATGTCAACTGAGCAAGTTAGTCATTAGAAAGTATAGGAAACCTATACTTTCATGTCGATGATTATGACTGAAAGCAAGACAAAGGGAAAATGAAATCGTCAGAGATAAAAATGACAAGAAATATTCAGAGGAAGCATGAAAAGAGGCAACTGCTTAAGAGTTAACTGCAGAATTCCATGCAAACTTTAACGTGAACAATTGGCTGTCATTACTTGGACTATACAATGAAGAGCCACAAACTATCCATCATGCTAGAGATTCTTCTCACTGTTCAATGTAGAGAAAGGATAGATTTCTTTTAAATATTCTACATAAAAAATATGTTTGCACCAATTCAGACATTAAAGGAAAAGGTTAGTCATGAAAGGATTTCGTTCACAGTTAGGATGCTTGAGGGAAGAATAAGTGTAAGAGAGCAAGCATCTCATTGTATACTTGAAGGGGAACGGAAACAATTCATTATGGAAGAAGCTTTTATCTTATGTTGTGGTTAAGACAAAATGCGAAGACTGGTGGAGAGTAAACTCTGGGTAATAAGGAACATTTACTGAGATGTGTGCCTAAAGAAACTGGAGTGAGTTGTCAATATAACTAACAAATGCTGTAATAATGAAGTTGTGAAAACCTGTTGTATAATTAGTTAAAGAATCAAATTCCAAAGGTACTTTAAGCTCTAGGCGCCTTTAGATAATTTATGAACACACTAAGTTTATGTGGCAATTTGTTTATAAACCTGTATGCCAGACTTTCTTAGAGTGAATCTAATACTTTGTGATAATAATCATATATAATTACTTTATTTCTTTATGCATATAGATTATTTTAAATTACCTTAATGTAATTATTTTATGCTCAAAAATAGACTTAATTTTATCACCATTAAATTTTTGTCTTCTAATACTTCCTAGGACAAATGTAGAACTATCAATAATTAATATTTGGATTTTTTATTTATTATTGTCAATTTAATATACTCAAACTAACCATTTTATGTATTATAAATATTTCCATTCCTTACTTTTCAGAAATGATTTAATTCAGTTATTTTAGAAGCACAGGAAATACAACATATATTTGAATTACCAAATGCAGAATGAAAATTATTTTAATGTAATGCTTTCTATCTCTTGGATTTAATATGTTTTAATTTTCCAATTAAAGAATTTTCCAGGATTAATAGGAAAAGATTATTGTGTATCACAAGTGTGTATTTGCATCTCTTACATTTTCTTCATGTCACCATGGCAACAGTCAGTGTGTTGCCTATTTGGAGAGCATCAGTACAGGCAGGTCTTTTTCTAGATTGTCCAGTTAATGATTGTTGGAAAGCTTGTTGTTATGTATTGACTTAGATGCAGGTTAAGCCACAGGCTATAATTTTTAGGAACAAGGCTCCATTTATAAGTGGATATTTGGGGGATAAGGTGAGTCACTCTGCCATTTCAGTTCATTCTAAACCAAAGGACTTGACTTCCAGATAAATTAGTTTTAGGTATCTGGGGATATCTGGGAAAATTGGATTGTGCCCTACTCTGATAGAACTGATAACAGAAATTTTGGTTAAATGTCCTTATATTTCATTCTTCAACATGCTTTTCTACTATCCAAGTTATATTTTAGTAAGTGGAGTTAGATGCTTAAGGCACCTATTCAGCAAACACAGAGAGCTAAATTTCTTGTATAATAAGCACTGGGCACAGAAAATCTTGATTCCTCATGACAGTGCCTCTGCATTGTGAGGAAACAAACTGAAAGATGAGTACATGCTAGCATGGCACATGCTATTAAATTATGCCTGTATGCAATATGTAAATACATCTGAATAGTCCATTGTTTATAATTCAATTAGAATGATTAACATTATCCTTTTTCATAATGACATTATTTATTTATAAATATGCATTTTAATGAATTTTCATGAGAAAATTCCCAAGTTGTCTTTATGCTGACTCTTTTAAAACTTAACTCCTCTGATTTACTCAGAAGATGAAGGCATATTACTACATCTGCTCAGAAAGACAGATCTTAAAAGTCATGAAAATTCTGTGTTATGAATTCAAACTAATACAAATGGAAGAAGTAAAGAACCTTGACAAGAACTAATACCAAGGGTGAGTAAAGTGAATAAACTGTTATAAAATATTTCTGATAAGCTTAAACAGATTTGATGTCATAGTAGAGGACAATATTTTAAGATAAATAAGTCTTCTTGACCTGCAAATATGGATGAATGGTGTTATTCTTAATTTCATACTTAACTCCATTAAATCAGATATTACTTACATTAATTACAGAAAGTATAGTAATTATTTTTAAAACCTTGAATATTCTGCTTGTACGGTTGCATTTTAACATCATGAGGCTGTTCCTCAGCCACTCTATTTCAAGCCTTAGAAAGAAACCGACCAGCCTTAGCTAGAATTCTGTGATTGGTGAATGTCAGCATGTATAGAGCAGTTGAAATCTCAAGATAAACGAGCCTAAACAAATAATTGCATAGTATTCATACTTATCCTTTTTTTTTTTTTTTTTGGTGCCCTTTCACTGATATATACACATATCAATTCCCTGATGTATATTTACTTTGCCAAGCATTCTTGTTGATAAAAATGACTCAGTTTTAGCTGAAAAAAAAAATATCCATAAGGACTTGTCAAAAAGAAGTGATCTGAAACAGAGTGCTGCTTAAGGCGACAAAGGCTAGAGTCATGAGACTTCTGAAAGTGCAGTGTCTACAGGGTATCATGGATTTATGACGGCCCAGAGTTAAATCAAGAGCACTCCCCAAAGTCACATGTGCTGGAAACAAAGAACGAAGACTAAAGTCGTGTCCAGTCTGCCAATCTGAATCCTTCCAAGAAACTAATTTTATAGTCCATTAGTCACAACTTATGAATTAGTGTAAATCCTGACCTGAGGCCATCATTCCTTTTAAGCAGAATAGAAAAGAAAATGTAATGGTTGGAATTTTTGCCTAATCAGAGAATTTATTTTTTTTACCCTTAGGGAATTGCTATTAATGAGGCTATAATATTCCAGTTGCCCTGTTATTGCTGTGCTCTGCATATTTTAAGTCATTGGTAATTTGGACAAGAGCTTTGCTATTTCTTTGTTAATTGATCTGACGGAGGCCCTTGATTCTGATGGTTGGCAGCATCAGAGTAGAATGCACAAGTGGCATGCAAGGAACAGAACATTGACAATGAGATAGATGCCCTTCCTTTGTCACGGCTCACTCTCCTTCACAGGTGCCATACACGCCTGATACTGTGGCGTGGCTGTGCTTCCCTGCTGAGTCAGATGGATGAGAAGCTGTGTGACTCATACTGCCCTCATCGAGTGCACAGTCACCTGCCAGACCAGGGGTCAGTATGCCGTCACCCTGAACAGAATCTGTTTTCCAACGTGTTTTCATGGCTTTCAGGACACAGTCACACAATTAAAGACATTTTTTTTTTCCTAGTCAAGGTTCTCTTTATTGACATGAGTGTCACCTGTTTAACAGTAGCATAAGAATGGGGTATAGGGAACTAACTTTCTTCTCTAGGATAAGCACATAATTTTCTGTCATAGATGGAACAAGTCAGACAATTTCCCAAAGCTTTAGAATCTTGGTGTCTCCATATGTTCTTAGCATCCCTACATAAAGTTACTATTCTTATTTTTTTTTTTTTTTCGAGGCAGGGTTTCTCTGTGTATTCTTAGCTGTCCTGGACTCTCTTTGTAGACCAGGCTGGCCTCGAACTCACAGAGATCTGCCTGCCTTTGCCTCCCGTGTTCTGGGATTAAAGGTGTGTGCCACTCATGCCGGGTACTAATTCTTAAATTTTTACCCAGAATCCTATCCTCCATGGAAGCAGCAATGCCTACAACCAACCGCTCTGTATTATTTTCAAAAACCACAATTTGACATGATGAGACCTTCCTAAGTTAGATAATATGTTCGAATAATTGTTAACTTTTATCTTTTCACGTTTAAAGATCTTTTTTATTTTTTGGTGTTTTTTAAAGAATAGAAATACATTTGTGTTATATACTTGTCTATTGCAAGTTACTGAATCTTTCAAAAGTATCAAAGGGCACATTACACTCCTCCCTCCCTCATCCTTCATCCTCTCTTCCCCTACCCTGGTCCACAGAAAGGGGGAGCCCTCCTCCCCTAACATCTGACCTCACCCTATCAAGTCTCATCTAGACTGCCTGTATGCTCTTTCTGTGTGGCCTGGCAAGGCTGTCCCACCAGGGGCATGTGATCAAGAGTAGGCACCAGAGTCCATGTCAAAAGTAGTTTCTACTTCCTATATCAGGAGATCCACAAGGAGACTGTGCTGTGTATCTACTATATCTGAGCAGAGGATCTAAGTCCTCACTATGCATGATTCTTGGTTGGTGAAACAGTCTCTGCAGGACCAGGATTTGTTGACTCAACTGGTGTCCTTGTGGAGCTCCTGTCCCCTCCAGGTCTTTCTATCCCCCAACTCTTGCATAAGATTCCAAGTGCTCTGTCCCAAAGTGTGGCTGCCAGTCTAGGCATCATCGGCTTTGAATCCCTGCTGAGTGGAGTCTTTCAGAAGACCTCTATGGTAACCTCAGCCCTGTACCTTCCCTTCAACTGCTTCTGGTGTCTATTCTATTTGCAGTTCTGAATGTTGTTATCTCTTAAAAGCCTATTCTTTCCTAATGACATACAGAAAGGGGTGGAGCTAGATGGAGGGAGAGATGCTGAGGGACTGGAAGGAGGAGAGGGAGGGGAACCTGCATTCCAGATATACTGCATGAGAAAATAATCTATTTTCCAAAAAAGCTGAAAAATATTGAATGAATGAATAAATAAGTAAATAAAAGTCAGTCTTCAAAATTAGCACTAAGACAACAATGGACTTAATGCTTCACAGGAAGGTTATAAGTATTCAGTTCTCTCTCAAATCTTAATAGTGACAGGGGACTAGGCATGGATGGGGTATTCATATAGGTTTAATTTCATTTTAAAAATGCAATTACATTAAAAATGTACACATACTAGGAAGAATTCTCACTTGTAACTGTCTAATTCTACTCTAGCAGCCAACTGAAAATATACAATTTTCCTGATAGATTACTCAAGGAAAATGGTTGGTCTGACCTTGGGATTATTTTTTGTATTTTAGATTTATTTAACTTAACATAAGGACATCTAAATCTTTGTAAGCCAAGAAAAGATGCCTTGGCTCAACCTCAAAAAAATTAGCAGTGAAAGGAGTGAATATAAAATAGCCCACTTACTCTGAAGCATGGTCTTATTCATTAAGATAAAGAAGGCATATTATGTAGTTTGTGTCTTCAATATTCAGCTGATCAAGTATACTTTTATGTATCTTTAAACGAGAATGAACAGAAACTTCTAATCAAAGGACACATTTGAAGTCAGGCCCGGTGGGATGTAGTACATGTTTTGACTAAAGAAATGGCAGAATGCCAGGCAGGTGACATTCCAACTTCTATCCAAACACAACAGGAAGAAAACTTTCAGTTGTGATTTCAAACGTACTTCATTTCTTTTGCTAAATATTTTCTTCATGCAAACTTAAGCAATATAAACTTTATAAAGGATTTTGTTAAGATAAGAAAATAATGTGATTTTAATCTTTTTATTTTGTTTTCAAATGTAAAACTTATAAGGGACAAATAAAAGCAAAAGTGAAAGCATGATTAGATCCTTATAAATGTGAACTCAATAGTGTGGATGTCAAGTTGGAATATATTTTAGTACTAAAGCTTAATATTTTTTCACAGTCACCAGTGTTAGTCACAAGGCATCTCTGTGGTGTCCAGCAATAACTCCACATATTAGCTCATTTGTATATATACTGACAGACATTAGGGTCTAAGGTACTTTGATAAAAGCAAAGCCTTTTCCCTTAATGTAGGGGCTACCTTGCTACTGGATGAAAAGGTCTAGTTCATCATGCTTGATTCCAGAGAATTGTAGTGGTTTCTCTGACTCCAAATGGAGACATAGAAAGAGGGAGCCATGTTTGTATGCTAAAGGCCCCCTTTCACAAACTATTTCCATCCATTTGTTGTACCCATGAAAGGACCTATCCTTGGAAGACTGTGGTGTATTTACTTCCTTGGATTGAAATTCAATAATATTGAAGATGTGCTGTACTTGGAACAAAGGGTAACAGTGACTGTGTTTAAATTTTGTATGATACATGTAAGAAAAAAAATTGCAACCAAATCCTTGGGAAGCTGGAGGAGACAATCCCCTGAAAAACGGATGTTGATATAGAAAAGGCAAAATTCACAGAAACATATGTAGTCTAGCTGACAGCATTGTTGGTGGGAAGATGAGATAATTCTACTTCAGTGGTTCCTGTGATTTGCATTGATTTTCTCTAATGAGAGCACAAGGTTATTTTACTAATATTGTAATTTCTGAAATATTTGCAATAAAGTCTTATAACATATGGAAAAATATGTACCTGGTGTAGACTTCTCCTGGGCTTAACATGCTATTGTTGCAATTTATTTCTCATTTCTAAATATATGATACTTTACTGAGTCTTACAAAGGTTAAGGACCCAACTAGGAAGATACAAAATAGAGTTTTTTGAAGAATTAATTTCTTATCTCAAAAGATTTTGAAAAGTTAAAGGCTATTAAAAGTCATTCAGACATGCTTCACCAAAGAAGAATATACCAGTTAGTTATCCAGTACCAAATGGTCAGCCTTGAGCGCGCGCACACACATACACACACACACACACACACACACACACACACACACACACACACACACACACACATGCGTACCCACATACATGCATACATGCATGCACAATCACACACACACAGAAGCAAAAGTACATACAGGCACACACGGAGAGAGGTAACATACAGACTAAGTAGGCTATACTTATATATTTATATACATCTATATATATCAACAATTAAAGAAAAAGAGGTCATAAATTTGAAGGAGAGTAGGGGTACTGTATGGGAAGGGATGGACAATCAAAAGTGAGGGGGAAATGGGGTAATTAGATTATAATTATGGTAAAAAACAAACAAAAAAGGACAATATTAAGACAGTATAATTTCATTTCTATTCTTATTTCCCTTTCCTGTACTCCTATGTCTACCCATTATATAAATTACATTTCTTTTAAATTCTAACAGTCCGTTTAAATTTCATGTTTCAGAAGCCTTCGAAAAAGTAATTCCAATTATATACTATAAAGTATTTCTCAAAGTTACTCAGTCTGGTTTATAATCAGGGGTCCAGGTATTTTTAAAAATAACTAGACTTATGGTTTTCTTTTCTTTCTATGTGGGTCTGTGGCATGTGCCTATGTGTGTGTGTGCGCGCACTTCATCTCTATGTGTGCACATAGATTGATGGCAGGAATGCCTTACATACTTCCTCATGTGACATTAGTCCTCTAGAACCACAGGCACATCTTACAAATGAGCAGATGTGCGTTAGAGGTTACAGCGTTGGCAATGATATGTAGAAGTTGCAGTGAACAAATGTGGGACAGAGGAATCTCCTTTATTTCTCAGGCAGGACAGTGTTCTGGATCCACATTCCAATTTAGCCCAGAGACCCTCAAGAGAGAGTCATCTTATGTTATTCTTTCTCCTCTGTGATATATTCAATCATATCTCCTTCCAAGCCTTGTGCTAAGCTCACCCAGTAAGTCTTGTATTTTACCTGATAGTGATTGACGTCCCTTCTCTCATATGCAGAGACTGTTTTGAATGAGAATTCAGAGGTAAATCATGTGAGAGATTTAAGAAAGAAATGTTGATTGATAGGCCATTTTTTTTTTTTTTCCAAAAGAGCCACTACCTCCTCAGGCTAACAGCTCCATAGTGCGTAGTCTAGGATGGAAACTGTTGATCTGGCTAGAGATTTCTTTAGTTTGATAACGGTTTTGCATCTGCTGTTTTTGTTTGTTTGTTTGCCGCTGGATGCCAATCAACATGCTTCATTTTCTTGTGACTTTCAAAAACTAAAGATTACAGATTTGACTTCTGAGAAACTGCATGTATTTTAAGCCTTTCTCATATTAGGGTTCAATGTGATTTGTTTCTTCAATATCAGCTTATATAATGTACTGTGAGAAAATTTTGTGATGTAACAATATTTTTATGTATGACAGCATACAAGCCAGTGGTGTAAAATAAAACTCACTTCCTTTTAGTTATGCCAGGCATAGAAGATGTGGGCAGGACCATCCTATTTGAAGACAGTGATTTTTATCAATTCAATCAACCCTGATAAATTTAAAGTATATTTCTTGGTGAAGAGAAAATTAGACACTATTTCCTAATTTGTTAGAAAGCTTCTGTCCTGCCTTCATAAAACTCAGGGACATTGCAAAATATAGTGACAAATTTCAAGCATAAAGTGTTATACAATTTTACCTGTGGGTAATGATGAGTTTTACCTGAAGGGTTTTCATCCTTCTCTGCAATGAGGATGGCATGGTGGCACCATTTGAAATGCATCTATACTGAGATGACAAAAAGAGGGCAAAATATTGGTTCCAGAGAGAGTCTTAGCAATTGCTCTGATCCCAGAGGCAAAAAGTCAGTGGCAGCAGACAGGCACAGAATAGAGATTCTGCCTCAGAGCAGAAGGCACACTTTCCTCAGAATGTGACCATTTCTCTCTGTGCATTTTCCTGTGATTGCTGCAGTGTCTCAGTCTCACATTTATATGAAGAATGGGAGTACAATTAGTCACTGATTTACTGTCTCAGTTAGTGTACAAGACCAGAGGATAATCGTGTGATATTCATAATAGATGCAGTAATGCTTTTTGGCTACAGAGACTGGGAACTTAATGGTGAAAAAACAGCTTTGGCTTGAAGCTTCTTGTTTTGTTCCATACAATTTATTTCTTCATAGCCTATACAATTGAGGTTTATCTAATGATGAAATTTACATATACATCTTAACAAAATTTTTTCCAATTGTCCCTAGATTTTTATCCAAATGAAAACATATAAATAGTGGGTTGATCCATTTTTTAATGGCATACATATCCACACAGAACATTCTATAACTTCAAAAAAAGATGTGGGACATTATTTCTAAACAATTAAACTTATTGTCCTGTCTACTATGTTTGTATAGTGAATTCTTTCAGACCATTGTAACAGATTATATATTTAGAGTTCAAAAACTATGTTGTAACATTCATTTTCTGTGTGGAAAACTTCAAAATGCATGACAAAAATCCTGTACATAGTGTGATTTTTCTAGATACAAATGCATGCACGCACACACACACACACACACACACACACACACACACACACACACCCTACAATAAATTTTGACTCATAAATTAAGTACAGTAAGATTAATAATGACTGACTTACTGTTGAACCATTATAACATGTGCCAAACAACTAAGCCAGGTGAGTGTGTCCCCTCTTAAGAGGTCTTACTGTGACTTTTCCTTTCTACTTATGAGAAGCATCTTAGTTACTTTAGGGATATTATCACCATCCAGCACTCTTGTGCTCTGAGGGTGATCGTTAAGTGTATCATGTTTAGAGAAGCACTGAAAACACATTAGTGCTAACATGGTCCCTTCTAGGACTCCCAAGTGAGAAATAGTAAAGCAGGCAATTGTTACAGTTGTGTCTCCATTGCTGTGATAATACACAGACAAAAAGCAAGGTGAGGGAGGAAAGAGCTTGTTTCTCTTTGCAGGTTATGGTTCATCATCAAATGAAGTAAGTATACAGGGCAAGAATTTGAACCAAAATCCATAGAGAAAAAAAGTGTATTGTTTTCATTCTTCAGATGCTTGGATGCTTTCCTTCATCCCCAGGTCTACATGCTCAAAGTGGGCAGTGTCCTCCTACATCAATTAGCAATTAAGAAACTGTCTCACAGACCTGGCCACGTGTCAATCACTTCTAGGCATTTCCGTCAATTGAAATTCCTTCAACTAGGATACTTTGTATCAAGCTGACAATTATAACAACCAGGGCAGCAATGTATTGAATGTAGTTTGTCTGGATTCCAGACAGGTGGGACTATAATTCAAACTGCCATGGTCTTTAGAACTCTGTTCACTTTAAACGTATAGATTTTTTTTCCATATTTTCTACTTTATTTTGGAACTATGATGGGCTAAGTTGCTTTGAACCATAGAAAGCCAAGTTACAGATAAGAACAACTTTTTTATATTTACACTGGATAATTCTTTAGTCTTTGCTAATTTCAGTATTGAATGCTCTTCTCAGTCCTACCGCCACAGCCATTCACATCTTTTGCACATATCCATATAGATATTTTTCCTTCCCAGAGCCTAGATCATGCGCATCTGCCCCACACACAGATCATAAGGCAATGTGTTGGTTAACCAACTCAGATCCATTGATCTCTTTTACCCACTAAGATTTTATATACTTTAATACAATGTTTACTTTCTGGACTTCTAATTACAACTTTGATTGTTAGATTGTCTGATAGATAATTATTCTTGTTATTCCTACCTTCTAATCCCTAAACTGGTCTCATCTCAAATTCAGACACTTTGGTCATTTACTGCTTGTATTTGTCACATAGATTTGTTATAAATTGGTTTTCAGTGTATAAAAAGATAAAAAATGAAGAGTATGAGTGAGTATATAGCACTATGTCTATCATACCAAATTAACTTTAAAACCAAATATTAATTGGCATCATATGCGGGCATCTTATTTACAAAGGAACAGTCTCAAAGCACTATGTAGATTCCAAGCTTCTATGATACTTTTTTCGCTTACTTTGTCTTATGACAAATGTTTATTATCACGTTTGTAGTCATAAGAAATATGAATTAATAACATAATAACAGTAAGTCTCCCAAACATTTTCAAACTTGTATCATCTGAAATACTTCACATTTATTAATTCAAATTGCTCAGCCTGAGGGTAATTTATTAATTCATATGCTAATTAAATATAACATGAGTTTTTTATTAGCAGAGAGATGAAAATAGATTGGAATCACACTAGGGTTTGAGTACCAGGTACCAGTAATAATTAGCTTGTCTGAACCTCAGTCTTCTTTGTCGCAAGAAAGTAGAAACTCTTTTAGATTATTGACTTAAAAAGATCACACACAACACACACACACACACACACACACACACACACACACTTTTTATCCCAGTGCTTGATGAACCTCATATGCTTTGTTTAGTTCCTTCTGAATGGTATCTTAGTGTTGAGAACTTGCTTAATGATCTTGTCTTCCAATATTATTTGTGCTGACATTTCTATTTTTAGAACAATACTATATACCATGGAGGTGTTTTATATAACAAAATTATATGGGAACTTATTTTATTCTGTATTGTCTACTTGACTCATTTCTGGTTGTTTCTTCACTGCATATCTGCTCTGTGTATGCAACCCCAGTTCAAATTCCACAATCTAGCCTTTCCACTATCTGCTAAGCTACAGCTAATCTGTTATCCTTCCTGTTGTAACTGAATTTAGTAAGAACTATTTATCCAATTTTTACAATACAGTAAAAAGACTTTAAATGCAATTGTGCTTAGTAGGTACAGAGCTAGACATACACTCTGTAGGCCTGACCTCAGATCCCAGAATCCATGTAACATTTTCTGAGGTAGCATGGATCTCTAATGTTATATGACATTAATTAGAACAAATAACCATTTACCTTCTATTATTTTGGATAATAGAAAAATAGTTTATGTGTAGAATTTTGCAAATCCAGAATTTATTAATTTATACTGAAGACGACTATACTTCAAGTTCAGCTATGTATAAGTAGAACCAGAAAAAGACTAGAGGATAGAGGAATATCTGACCATTATTATTCTTGCTTCGAGTAGAACACGTTTACCTCCATATTTATGTAATATATAGGGGTCCTGTATAATACCTCATTTAGAGAGAGAGTTGCCACACAATTGGTACAATGTCTATGACTTCAATAAAGAACAGTGCCAATGTGACTAGTAGAAAATACACCATTCGACAACAATATTGGATTTTAGCCCTAAAATATGTATATGTTTCTCTTTTAGGAAAAAATAATTTTGTGTACTCAAATAAATAAAGGATCTTTGAATAGGCAGGTTATCCTGGATTTTCCCAACATGTACATCCTTCGATAAGAGATGGAAAGATACTGAACTCTGAGAGAAAAGTGACTTTGAAAGGGCAAAAAAAAATTTTGTCTTGAAAACTGGTATGAGGTAAAAGGAGAAAGGTATGCCATCAGGTGCTGTTCATCGTTAAGAGGGAGAAGGGAGGAGCAGATTATGATATGCCCCAGTAGGGAGCCTGTGCTCACACTGGCATTGGCTGAGGAACACTGTCCTTTTCTTGAAATCCTCCCTGAATTGGACAATCTTTTTTATAGCAGCTTCAGAAAGTTAATTGGATACCAGTCATAACCCCTAGAGAAATCCAACTCTATTCAATTTTCTATAGGGGAAATTAAGTCCTGAAGAATCAGAGAATCAATCAAGAATATAAAACCCATTAGCTGGTATTAAAATTTCATCAAAATTTTGGGATTTAGTCCTTGGAGTTTATGTAAATGTGTGCATTGTATGTGTTGCTATCAATGAGAAATAACTGAGGTGAAAGATTTTTTTAAAGTTGTTTTATTTTTTCACCTCCCAACCAGATAAGTTCTTGGCTTTATCATGTTGGGGGGAAAATCACTGTTTTTTTTTTTTTTTTTTAAATTTTTCCCTTGAGATTTACTATAGTAAACATGTAATTTGAGTAGATACCTGTGTTTCAATGTAAAAAGTTAACAGAATCTTGAAATCTTGGAATTTGAGGAACTCTATTGTACTGAGATATAGTCAACAGAGTGGTGGAAATAGTGTCAGCTAATGATGTGGTGATAACATCTCTGGCAGTGGTTGCTGTGACAAAAAAATGTTGAGAGTCCTATGCTTGCCTCAGGAGAGCAGAGCAAGAGAGAGATGTACCCACAGTATGTGATCTTGGGTGTGTATGTGTGTGTGAGTGTGCAAGTGTGTGTGTTCTTGTGCGTGTGTGTGTGTTCTTGTGCGTGTGCGTGTGTGGGTGTGTGAATGATTCCTAATCACTTGTAGTAATTCAAAGAACTTTTATGTAACCAGAGACTTTTAAGACAGGAGTCATGAAATTAAACAAGGCACAGACTGATCTTTCTCCAGCAACCACTGTAAGTTAAGATTCTAGGTATCAACACTGAAGCAGAGCAAACCGTATGCGTGAAGAGAAGAGGACGTCAGGAGCTTCTGTTTGTGAATGAATGAAGCCAGCTTCACTGATCTTTTGAAAATGTATCTGTGCTTGTTGATCAGAAGCCAAAATTAGTTGAAACACAGACCCAAAAACGCTCAGATCCTTCCAGCTATCAGAAAAAAGAAAAAGAAAAGAAAAGAAAAGAAAATTTAAAGGTGAGAATAAAAACCTAATTTGATTCTTCTAGGGGGCAAAATTGGTGGAAACTGAGATTGAGTGATAGAAAGTATTGTTGGGAGATTACTGTTTCTCAGACATAGCTACACAGGTAGACATCGTGTTCAAATGTCAGGTGTTTCACAAAGTGCTGCATTTTAACCTGCACTGTATGTGGTGAAAGAGGAAAGGCACAGTCCTTTGTTCTGCTTACAAACCAGCATTCAGTGCTTTCATCTTTTACTCAGACTTTAGTATATTCTTGGTCTCACTGAACCAAAGTGTATTTAGAAAAGGATCAACCCTTTTACCTGTGTTCTTGGTAGTTCTATTTGTGGTTTAAGGAAGAAAACAAACAAACAAAACAAAACCCCAGAAAGCCTACATTGAAGAGTCAATTGTGTTAGAAGTCTAGAATGTGACTCTGGTGTCTACCAACGGACAGTCCTTTCAAGAACCATAGCTTCTCTCAGAAGACACACTTCTGTAAGAGCTCAGTGTATTATGTGCTCATTTTCAAAATGATTATTTCTAATTGATATTTTTTTGTTAATGTGCCATGTTGGAACGCACTGCTTTTGTAGCATAATGTGTGCACTTTAGAAAGTATCACTCTGCTCCTGAAAATTTAACATTATATCAGTAATATACAATGAAATAACACCTGTACTACTTTATATTATTAAAAGTTATTATCTTAGTGAGTCACCTTTGTTTTTCTATGAGCAAACACCTGAAGAAAATCAGTTTAGAAGAGGGGAGATGTACCTTTGTTCATGCTTTCCAAGATGTTGCTTCATGGCCTGCTCCAGGTCACACTGCCTTGGGGCCAAAAGCAAGACAGAAGCGTTGTGCCTGTTGTGTGTGCTGGCACTTGGCTGTCATCCTAGCACTTGTGAATTAGAAGTAGTGGGTTTAGCATTCATGATTAGACATTTATCAGACTTGAAGCCAGTTGGGACTACAGATACATTAGATTCATTGTCAATCTACGGATTAGGGAAAGATCTCCAACCACATATCTGAAAAAGGGCTAACATCCAAAAACTATTAAGAATTAAAAATGTTAAATACCAACAAATAAAATAACCCAGTTGAGAAATGGTCACAGAACTAAACAGAGAATTCTCAACAAGGATCTTCGAATGGCCAAGAAGCTCTTAAAGAAATGCTCAACATCTTTACTCATTAGGGAAATGATAATCAAAACAACTCTGAGATTCCATCTTACACCCATCAGAATGGCTAACACCAAAAGCTCAAGTGACAGCACATGGTGGCAAGGATATGAAGAAGGAAGATCACTCATCCTTTGCTGGTGGGAGTGTAAACTTGTACAACCACTTTGGAAGTAAATGTGGTGCTTTCTCAGAAAATTGGGAACATTGCTACCTCAAGTCCCTATTGTACCAATGTTAGATATATACCCAAAAGATGCCCCACCATACAACAAGGACACTTGCTCAACTATGTTTATAGCAGCTTTGTTTATAGCAGCCAGAATATGAAAACACCTAGATGTCCCTCAACCAGTGAATGGGAGAAAAAAGGGATACATTTACACAGCTATTAAAAACAAAGAATTCATGAAATTTGCAGGCAAGTGAATGGAACCAAAAAAGATCATCCTGAGTGAGGCAACCCAGACCCAGAAAGACAAACATGGTATATATTCACTTACAAGTGTATTTTAGCCATATAGTACAGGATAAACATAATACAATGAAGGGACCCCCAGAAGATAATTAACAAGGAAGACCCAAGGAAAGATGCTTAAATCTCACTCAGAAATGGAAATATAACAGACAGAGGTAATGGTTGACAAGAAGGAACAAAGTAGGAGAGGAAACACAGAGAGATATGAGGGGGGAGAGCAGACTGGGTAGAGAGGGGACAAAAGGAATGAAGGCCTTCAGAGAAACTGTGGATGGGGCATCTCTTTGAAGAGCTGGAGACCTAAGTCAGAATAGGCTTCTGGACTGATATGAGAACTATAGCTGGAACTCCAGGTAGCAGGGGCCATGGAGACTGAGAGGACACCTTCTAATTAGGATAGACTCCTAGTGGAGAGAGGAGCACACCAAACAACCTACAAAACTGTGATACAAAACTAACCCTGTCCACAGGACATGCTGGGGTAAAGACAGAACAGACAGTGCAGAGATTGAGGGAATGTCTAACCAATATCTGACCCCACCAAAGTCTCACCTATGGAAGAGAGCCAACCACTGACTATTAATGATACTCTGCAATGCTTGCCTGCAGTTGTCCTCTGAGAGGCTCTACCCTGCTGCAGTTTGAAATCTATACCAAGACTGACATCCAAACATTGGGCAAAGCATAGGGAATCTAGTGGAAAAGTCAGAGGAAGAATAAAAGGACCTAGAGGTGACAAGAGCACCATAAGAAGACCAACTGGGATGGATAGTTATGATGCCTCCCCATTTCTGATGAATAGAAGACAGGGAGGGGGAAGGGATGGTAGGATTGACTGAAAGAGGTGAAGGGAGGGGGCTAAAAATGTGATGTAATGTGAATAAACAAATAAATTAATTAATAAAAAAGAAAAGATAAAAAGGAAAACAAACAAAACACACATTTTTTAAATTCTTTTAAAGAGAAAGCTGCCAATACACCCTTCTAGCATACATACCCAGAATCTTCTTTGACCTACTTTCTCCAAGTAGTTCCACCTCTGAGTTTCTGTCATCTGTCAATAATGCCATCAATTATGAATCCATCACCAAATTAATCCACTCCTGAGATAGGTCAAGGACTTTTTGATCCACTCCCCTAAAGCTCATGAGCTGGAAACGTAGGAGCCTTTTCTAAGGATACTCCATATCTAGAGATGCCATGATGACTGCAGTAATGTCATCCCTGCACCTTGAGGAAATTAAAGACCCTCTCCTCAGAGGTCTTAATTGAAGAATCATTGTGGATGAAATGGTTTTTTGGGGAAAACTTGAGTAAATAATAAAGAGAAAACAACTCCCATGTTTTCCTAAAGCAAACTGCTCAAGAGAGGAAGGTGAGCAGCATGTGCCTGAGAAGTTACAGAAAAGGAGAAAAAACACAGGCCAGCATAAGATCTGTGGAAAGGTTCTTCACTATGGAATGCTGGCAGAGGTTATAGTAAGAGAGATGCAGAGCATGCTGTTTTTCTGAAAATTCTGAATCTTCATAATGTCAGAAAAATGATGACTATTTTCAAGGCATGTACAATGTAGTAGAGTACGTACAATGATCTTTATGTGGCTCTGTTTGTATTGAGTAAGAAGAGGAGAAGTGGTATCCAAAACATAAGACAATTTTCAATGCTAATGGAAATAGTCATTGGTAGGATGAGTTTGCAAAACTAGAATGAAAGGATAGTTTTAGGAAAATCATGTGGGAAGGTCACATGGTGCATATAATATTATGGAGAGCCCAGCAGAGAAGACAACTTAGACAATATATATCCAATTGAAAGTCTGTATTGCAGCCAGCTGGAACTAAACTTAGGTATTTAGTACCAAAGTTTAGCCCCAAGCATTTAGAGGATGGGGCTTTCATAAGCAAAAGCTGCATCATCCTGTTACCTTGATTGGCAACTGCAGTGAAAGGTTTGTACAATCAAGCAGTTTAATAGAAGCTAAGATAAATTAGCTGAAGCATCTTGATCTTGTGTCTTTTAGAATAGAGTTAGGTCATGTTCTACAAGAGTCTCCATCAAAAAACTCCAGTCAAATAAAAATGGCCCCCAACAATATGAGATGGAGGAACCTCTGCCTTGCCTTGCCTTGTCACAATGGAAATTCATCCAAGGCCAAGGAGCTAAGTTGTCTTGTAGAATAATGAATACTGAAGAAATAATAATCTTTTAATACTGAGTGTTGACTGGAGTCTCTGTGGTAATATGCTTTCTTTCTTAGATTCTGAGGCTATATTTCAGTTGGTTGGGTAACTTGCCTAACATGTAGAGAAACCTAAATTCCACGCCCACCATGGCATAAATAAAGCATGGTGTTTAATTCCTGTAACTTTGGTACTGACCAGGTAAAGACAATATTATCAGAAGTTCAAGATCATCTTTGACTACAAAAGAGATCAGCCTAAAAGCAAAGAGGAAGGGGAGGAGGAATAAGAATGGTGGAGGCCATTTGACCATGTCCCCTGGAGGGGGAGACCTGGTGGCACTCAGAGGAAGGACAGCCGGTTGCCAAGAAGAAACTTGATACCCTATGAGCATATATAGGGGGAGGTAATCCCCCTCAGGAACAGCCATAGGGGCGGGGAATAATGGGAAAATGGGGGGGGGGGCGGGGAGGGAAGAATGGGAGGATACAAGGGATGGGATAACCATTGAGATGTAACAAGAATAAATTAATAAAAAAATTTTAAAAAATGGTGGAGGCTCATATTTCTTGATAATTTAGAAAGTTCAGTCATCTATAGAGATTTCAAAAGTTGGTGATTATTATTGAATGATTGAACAAATCCATTTTGTAACTAAATTTAACACTTCTCATTTTTGAAGCATATTTAGAAAGGTTTATTTTCACTTGTTTTTTAATAAAGGCTCATTTTTTCTCACAGTTTGTAAGAAAGTTCTCATAACTTGGAATATGGAAAAGAGTTATATTAAAACAATGGTCCTATAACTCGTCCCATATGTGGTTAAATTGAATAAAATCTTATCTCCTAAAACTCCAAGTGAAATAATATTAGCAACTGGATATTTCCATAAAGTTCATAGATCCATAGGTGAACAAATGAAGTTGTAGAGAGGTTTTAGTTAGAGAATTCTCAGGGTAATAACATTTATATCTTCTTTGCTTTTGATAACAATGTTTAAGATGTAGTTGTTGAAATTAAAAAATTCACTGGGAAAAATGTCCTAATTCTGCCACAGACAGAATTCTGCCTAAAAATGGGCAAGCTTGGATGCAGGCAGACTCGATACCCAAACTCTGCCAAGACAGGGTAAGCAAGTCCTCAATAGTTGCTGTTTCCTAACTACGTCTGTCAGACATATTGGGCCAGAAGGCTGAAGATGATGCTCCAACGTTATAGAGAGTTTTGGGTGACTGTTCAGGCAGTAAACTGTCTCTGTCATTTTTCTAATTCTGGAAGCTGCTAAACACTTTCGGTTCACTCAGGTAATTAATTTTATTCCTTTTCAAGTCTCTGATGGGGTGGAAGACCAGATAGTTTAGTCTTACAATTAAACTTAGTTGGTTAGGGATTAAGATGTTTTTAGGTCTAGATAATGACGAGACAGGATAGATATTGATTTACACTCAGAATTTTAGATGCACCAAGATAGGAAAGATGCTTTCTTCAAGACTGCCAAATACAAATAGCCAAAACACTAAGAATGTAACATTTATGTAATTCTTGATTGTGTCATGGTTCTTCTTGATATACGTACTTTTTTGTATATATGTGTAATAATATATATTTATATGTAAAAACTAAAAAAAAATTTCATAAAAAATTAATCATGGTGCATAGTATCCAGACAAGATATTTGACACAGCCAACATGCAATCCAAAGTGAATTAATATGATTTCCTTATTTAGAGTCTAGAAAACTATGTTCTTGTCTCTATGCTGACTTGCTATAGACTTGTGTTCAGAAATGTCTGGTTCACAAAACAGGTGAGCAGAAGAGTTCACAGTTTTGCCACCTATCAATATCTGTTCCCACAAAGACCTATGGCTGGCTAGGTCTTTAACGCAGATGCCATAGTTATCCATGTTTGTGAATAGCAGGCAAGTTAATATTCAATCTTGAATGCATAAAGAATCACAGTCTGCAAGAGGAGAAGATGATGGATGAGGCATATTTTCTGAGTCACATGAGTCATCTTTAGCTAAAGCAGTGGTCTAGGAAGCCTGGGAAAACTGGACAAGTGGCAGGTGCATAGCCCCAACAATTAACATTAGCACAGAGAAGAACAGAATGTAAATGTGAAATACTTGAGATAACATCAGGAAAAATGAGAGATTTCAAAGCCCCAAAAAGGAATAATTATAAATGAAGTTGAAAGTGCATCCTGTGCATTCATAAAGAAGAAAGAAATTAAGTTGTATCTGTAGAATTTTGAAAGATGAGTGGAGGAAAGGGTTTGAGTACAATGCAAGAAACATAATGCATGCAAGATAGGAGAGTATAGAAAACGCTTAAAGGCTAGAGTTGATTATATTCAATGCACTGACTATTTATATTTATGCAGTGACAATGAAAACAAAGTTCAATGTTGTCTTTGATGAATATGTGACTTAGATTATATGCCTAAAAGCTTTCGCTGACTCCGCTGGGTAAAGGCAGTTTTAAAAGTTGCAAACAACAGAGACTACCTGCCATATCAATCAAGTAATAATTCCAATGTGGCATTCCTGGTGTGCTGGAGAGAGAAATGTGACTGTAAAGATAATTTCCATGGGTGCAGCTACTATGATAAAACATCAAACAAAAATGTTTTTAGTCACATGATCTAGACTACATGGAGACTGCAGTTATCAATTTTGATCTCCTGGGGTCAACATCCTATGGTAGATAGTAATCTTGGGGGGCCAACTATTCTGTACCAAGGTAAGATTTACCCTTATGTTCAAGGCAGTCACAAATGCTCATGCACATTGCACATTTAGACTCCCAGGAAGCCCTGTCTGTGTACACAGTAAAATCATGTTGATTTTTTTCCCCTGAAATGTGACAGTGTTGAAACTTTGCTTGCTATATAACTCTTTGAAAGCTTTGCCAGATAATGATTTGTTTTCCCCATAACATTGCACTTCAGATCAAAGAAGGATTCAGAGCTATTATGATATAGAGTAATACTATAATTATAATATAGAGTAAAGCTCCTCACAGATTGTGTTTTAATAGGCTCTTTGTGTTCATTAATTGGGACACAGCTGTTACATAGCATAGTGTCATACAGGTGGCTCTTTCTCTTCCATTTGTTTATGCATTAGTAACACATGATTTCACATTGTTCCCTAATGGACCACTTACCAAAACAATAAGTATGGTATTTTTTGAAATGGCTATGTGAAATAGACCACAAAAACATTTTCCATGCAGCTCTAACCTTGAGAACTTTATGTAAAAAGAAGTTGAGAGTGTCAAGTGGAAAACACAGGGGACATTTGTAAACACTGTTTAGAACTTCATAACTATTATTGTACTTCTTTTCTATAAATTAATTTCAAATATATATATATATATAATCATAATTGCAAATTACATGATACTTGGGTTTTTACTTTTAGTGACTAAGTTTTCTTTTGTTAAGAGATTTCCAGGAAATAAAAATTTAATGAAGATAGGAGATGTTATCATAGGCTACGGGTGTTACATGAGCTGAATGCATACAACTTAAAGTAACATGTTATATTAATGATAATTTTCATAAAAGATTCACAATGTTTCCATTTTTATGGATAATCAGAAATTATCCTTCCACTTGCTTGAATTTTTATATATGTAGTAGCTCAGTGGTGAACCTTCTTTTGTGAAAACTCCTGGGGTCAATCTCTAGCATAGCAAAGAAGAAAAATGTAAATCTATAAAGTCCAATGCATATGCCATGCACTTACCAAGTATCAGAATAACAGCTAACTAGAGTTCTGTCATCTACACATTAACATCAAATTTATGTCTTTTTTTGCATTTCTTATTCAACAAACTCACCTTCGTTTTGGGCCATGATGAGAAAACTTTATTCTATCTCATACTTAAAAATTATGGAAATTATTATAGGACAAGGATCATTATCAGAATGTATTGTTAAAAACAAAACAAAACATTGTTTGATATTAGTACAAAAGACTTAGGGTCAGAAGGAAAATATTGATATACACAGTATGGAAATGTTTACCACAGCTTTTGGCTCATTCAGTTCCACTGCACATTATATAAATACTTGTGAAGGCACATCAATAATATTTGAGATACAACATGAAATATTTTTAAAACTACCCTAATATAAATACTGTTGGGGAACTGTTTGATTAACTTTTATATTGCAGAATATGATTTGATATAGCATTTTCAAATAAAGGATATCTGTGACATGAATTCACAGAAATAACAGAGACAGAAAAGTGAGAGAAAAGTTTAATGTATTCAGCTATATTCTCTATTGCATTACTAAGAACTTCACATCAAACTCTCAGAATTTTCTACAACAACTGAAGCAATTCATTCACATTATATGACATTCTAAGTTCTATCACATGCCAGTTATGTCTCAAAAGTTTAATTTATGTGACAAAGATGACACACATCAATAGTTTTGGAGTGAAAAATGAAAAGTGAGGGAATCGTCTAAATGACATTTAATTATGATTTTACATTAGGAATTATACAAGCAAGGAGAGAAATACAATAGAAAGAAGCATTTAATATTTTGGAATTTCAATCCCAAGGGATAGTGCATCAATAAAACCTATATCAGGGGTTTGATTAAGTCTGCATGTTGTTCTTGACCTCATTAATGGAGTCAGAAGATGGATTTCTGGATTAATTTGTATGCAAATGTAGCAAAAATAGGAATACAGTTTCCAGCTAATCTGGTACTTTCACTGGCTACATATTTTCTTCCCATCATTATTTATGTACCAAGTGATGTTCACTGTTGCTCTCACAACACAAGTAATTGTACCTTTTGAGCAAGAAAAGGATGATGGAATTTTTATACAATTTTGTCCAAAGAAAATTGGTGACTGATCTCTATCTTTTCTGAACACCTTTACAAATAATTTAGTTTACCCCAAGATTTTTTAATGAATCCTAATACCTTGGAACATATATGTTCAAGTACAGACTACATGGCTGAAAAGGTAACTTATTGGCTAAGAGCATTGGCTGCTTTTTCCAGAGAACCTCAGTTTAATTCCCAGTACTCACATGGCAGCTTTCAATTATCTGCAACTCCAGTTTCACTGCCATTAGTGACCTCTTCTGCCTTAGTTGTCACCTACATTCATATGGTATACAGGTGAACATGGAGGCAAAATACATAAACAAAAGAAATTAAAAGGAAAAAGGAAAACAGCTACAGAAAACAAAATAAGAAAAAAAAACCCACAACACAGCTAAAGGTCATTCATTTTATAAGCTAGAAAGGATATCTCACCACAGCAGATTAAATTGGACAAATAGAGATATTTATTGTAGATTGAAAAGTGAATGAATATCAATCTTAACAAACATGTCCAGCTCTGAGTTAACAGATGCAGTGTCACACTGATGCTCCTGTAAATATTGTGGAAATGGTCTACACTTGTTTGATTTTAGTTGTTTACTCAATTAAGGAAAACATGAATATATAATGTAGAGTATTTTTTTATTTTGTTTTTGTTTTTTTTTTTCTTTTCTTTTTTTAAATTAACTTATTCTTGTTACATCTCAATGGTTATCCCATCCCTTGTATCCTCCCATTCTTCCCTCCCTCCAATTTTCCCCTTATTCCTCTGCCCTATGACTGTTCCTGAGGGGGATTTCCTCCCCCTGTATATGCTCATAGGGTATCAAGTCTCTTCTTGGTAACCTGCTATCCTTCCTCTGAGTGCCACCAGGTCTCCCCCTCGAGGGGACATGGTCAAATATGAGGCACCAGAGTACGTGAGAAAGTCATACCCCACTCTCCACTCAACTGTGGAGAATGTTCTGTTCGTTGGCTAGATCTGGGTTGGGGTTTAAAGTTTACCACCTGTATTGTCCTTGGCTGGTGCCTTAGTTTGAGCGGGACCCCTGGGCCCAAATCTGCTTCTCATAATGTTCTACTTGTAGGTTTCTAGGACCCTCTGCATCCTTCTACTTTGCTATTCTCCCATGCTTCTCGATGGTAGAGTATGTTTTTATCACATTGTTTTTTCATGTGTTTTGAGAAATGTTTGGGAAAATTAATTTTTATATTTTCATGTCATTACATGAGTGAACTTGATAAATGAAGTCCACTTGAAATGTGTAAACTTATGGGTATGAGAAGAAAATGTCTTTATGTTTTTTAAAAATGAAAAAAATTTTACATATATATTTAATGCACATATATATAATAAACTTCCTACATCAAGGAAAACCATGAAACAATCAGGAATTATATAAATGTTATGCTTTATGGATAATAATATGTAAGTATAAAAAAAAAAAAAAAACTTGTGCCACTCCTGAGAAATTTCTTTAAGATACAGAGAGTGATTAACCCCTGAGTTTGATGGCTTGATAAAGCAAGTGCAGCCTTATGGAAAAACAAAACAAAACAAAAACCATTACCAGTCTCTACTTCAATAGTACTAAAAAGATGACATAATTATTCTCTCAATATCTTACTTAAAGTAATATTAATTATGAAAGCAGCAAGGCTAAAAACAACAGAGAAAATGCTTGCTCCTAGAGTCTTATAACGCTAACTCCTTGACTACCACAACAAGCACCCACAGTTAATAAATTAACACACAATGTGATAAGAATATAACACAGGAACACAACAGTAGTCAACAAAACACCAAAGACAGCAAATTGCTTTTAATAAAGAAGGACCAGTAGGGTAATGAGACTTTTACATCCTTTGGACCATCAGATTTATAAGATCTTTGTATGTCTGTGTCAGATGAGAAAAAAGGAGCAAGAGAGAGATGGGGGAGGGAAGGGGGGAGGGAGCATAGCACTTCTAAGTAGGAAATTTGAAGTATTTTGCACTATGTGCTGACAACCTATTTCTAAACATGACAATTAAATTAAAATGTGGCTGGTAATAAAATATTTAAAACCCCTTTAGCTGTCTCAAAATGTAAAGTCAACATTAGTTCACACAATTACACTTGGGCTGAATTGATATTTGTTGACTTATTCAGAGAGATCATAATACACTTTTTAAAGGACCCCTCAGAAGGGAGTGGTACTGCCCACAATGGACTGAATATTCCTACATCCAATAACGCTTAAGACAGTTTCCTACAGGCATTCCCATGGTGTCTACTCAACTGAGATATTAAGACCCTTTAAGAAAGGTTCTGTTACTTCAGGTGGACAGTTAAAACTAACTAGCACAAACCACTTATCCTTTTGGCACACAGTCAAGTCACTTTATCCCTTACAACTTTTCATCCACAACTCTCATGTTACTCTCTCAGAATTTAAAATATAAAATACAGTTCCAAAAAGCACACAGCACAAAGTCTACAAAAATTCAGCAATTTAAAAATTAAAGTGTTTAAAAATTTCCAAGTTTAATGGAGACTCTTATTAAAAGTAGGTTAGATATTATACGTCCTTATTTCAAAAGGGGAGAACTATATCTCAGAAGGAATCCCAGAAAGCAAAACCAACATCCAACAGTATAAATGTAAATACTGTAATACTATGTCCAATATCTGGACCTCATTCATATTGTAATCCTTTTGGAGCTTGGATCCCACCTCTCAAGCTCAGCCACCTGTATCACACATAGCTTCACTGTTAGCGTGGGTTGCTTTGGTCCTCGTATCTCCAATACCCTGGAGTATCTATATCAACTAAAGCGTCATCTTAGCAGTGTCTCGTGATTCCTTTTGCTTTCAAAACCACACGGATGACTCATATTTCTGAGTTATGAAGCCACCTTAAAGTGTATCCTGGTCCCCTTGACAGCTTCAATGTGATAATCCTGAAGAGATACTTTCCACTTTTCCCAGTGAATTACATAACATTTCATTCCAGTAGTGACATATCAATCACAACTTATTGTTCAATCTCAGCCTGATCAACACACACACATTCTTAGGCAAATATATGACACTACTCAGTTTTGGCTGAGTTTCTTAATAATGTCCTTGTTCCACTTTGAAACCAACTGGGTCCAGCCTCTGCTATGTAAATTTTTTCAGCATTCAACTCTTCCAAGTTACCATAACACCTGCCCATTAAGCTCTATCCAGAGAACTGGGTGGCTTTTACAGCCCAAATTTTAAACGTTTTATGTTACTCTTTCAAAGGTCAACATAGTCAGGTTCGTCACAGAATCACCTACATTCCATTTCTACTTCCGTTGCTGTTGCCGTGACAGACATCGTTGCAAAAAGCGGCTTAGAGATGAAAGGGGCCCTTTGACTTCCAGTTCTAGATTACATATTTCATTACTCTGGGGAACTCAAGGCATCACGTCCAACGTCAGAAGCAGAGGGAGTATAAATGCATAGATCCTTGTTTGCATTAGCTACTTTTCTTTGATTTTTATGCTATTTAGGACACCTTGCCCAGGGACTAGCCTTACACACAGCTGCCTAAGTGTTCCTACTTCAACTAAAAACAAGTACTATCCATAGACATGCACACAGACTGAGAAGGTGTACCTAATCCTTATTAAATCTCTCTTCTCAATTGATTCTAGGTCGTGCCAATTAGAATCAACTGGCATAGAACAGCTTTTTATTATGTGATATTTTAAGTTATCAATTGAAGATTTTATAAAGTTGTAAAAATCAGTGGCAAAAGATTTTTTATTGATTACAACTGTGATATTCATCATAAAATATGATAATAATTTTTTAGTGCAGGTGACACTTTAAAGTTAACATGATTAAAAATATTTCAATATTTGGCATTATTTTTCAATATTATGCCTCAAAAATGTTTTCCATTGTCTTTTGAATTAATACACATATTGGTTGTTGATTTTTTATATGAACCAAGTATGTTTTAATGTTCTAACTTTATTTTATAATGTTCTATTTTTTCTTTTTTTTTAAATTTTATTAATTTATTCTTGTTACATCTCAATGGTTATCCCATCCCTTGTGTCCTCCCATTCTTCCCTCCCTCCCATTTTCCCCTTATTCCCCTCCCCTATGACTGTTCCTGAGGGGGATCACCTCCCCCTGTATATGCTCATAGGGTATCAAGTCTCTTCTTGGTTACCTGCTGTCCCTCCTCTGAGTGCCACCAGGTCTCCCCCTCCAGGGGGCGTGGTCAAACGTGGTTGTTGATTTTTAAGTGTACTGAAAAGACTTCTGCTCATATATCCTTCGCATTAACTTGTCAGTACCTGCGCATGCACACAGAATGCCCAGCAAGCTTAAGGCTGCATGGTAATGCTTACATTAGAAAAAAAATAAAGGCCTACTATCCTCTCTATAGCACAACATTCCTTTTTTTTAAATGCAATTTTATTAGCATCATTGACATATAATTTATCCATTTGATATAAAATTATGATTTTAGTACATAAACATCAACAAAGCGTAATTTTAGATATTTCTAGTACTCTAACAGGGAAATATTGTCTCCCAGTCCTATACCTAGTACTATATAACCATCATTCTATTTCTATATATGTAAGTTTTGTAATTTTAATGAATGGCTGAAGAATCAGGTTTGAATCCTGTCGCTTAGTGCTAAGATAATTCTTAGTTTCTTAATTTTGTCAAAGTTTCAAGAATTAAGATTCCCCATGAATCCTTTCAAAATGAATCATTAAACGGTATGACTTTCACTTTTTAAAAATATGTAACTATTTATATATATATTACTGGTAAAATTTAGCTAGATACTAGCTAATTAAAATTTTATGAATTGGGAAACAAAATGTATGCATTTTAACTTAGGCTGGAATAATAATGACATCATTTCAAATTTCCTCACCTCAGAAACTCTGATTCAGGATTAGGCCTTCCATTGTTTGCCTTTAGTAAAGAACAAATTTATTAAGAATATAAATCTTGTGATTTGTATGTTTATACTGAGCCTCAGGTACACTGAAGCATCATCTCTGAACTGAACAATTTACCTAATTAATGTACAGTTTCACAGTGAAATTAATTTTGTGTAATGCTAACAATTTCTTTAGCATTATCTGAAGTTATAATTTTATAATTTAACTTCAGTGAAAGTAGTTGGAATAAATTGGATGAAGAAAAATATATCATTCTATAGATCAATGTATGAGGATATAGAAGCATTTGTTTTTGAAATCATGCACTGTGGGGATGATGGCTTTGGCAGGGCAGCATCATTACCTTGGATTCTTTCTCTGCAGAGTGTGAGTAAGAAGACAAGTTTGTCATTCTCAAAGCTGAAGTCTTGTCAGCATTGGTGCAGATTTATGAGGCAATGTTCTAATACCTCATGATCATTTGTCCTGCGTTTCTCCATTATTGCTTCCTCAAGGAGGCTGTTTTCTTGTGTGCTCCTCCTGTCATGCTCAGCTGAAGTATAATTGACTGGAAGACCACCTACACTTATTGCTGCATTCACACACAAATGGATGGATGCTAGAAAAGTCATACATCCATTAAGCAGAGCATTAGTTTTGATGATATTCATTTATCTATCAAATATATTTAGACATATGAGTCCTCTCAAGGTTTGTTTACTGAAATATAGTGCTTTACTCTTTGATAGAGGAAATGAAAGATATTACTGCTGTCACTGGGTTTAAAGGCTTTTATGCAGAAGCCTGAAAAATGAGAATCATATCACTTTTTTTTTCATTGTCTATATTGTGACACTGTGAAAGTAAAGTCTTCCACAGGCTATTTTCACATTGTGATCAGAAAGAAAATATCTTCACATTCACATATTAGTGTCCTTGACATATTTACTTAATTTCCTTATTTTACATCTAAAGGTGAAATTTAAATTAAATTAAGGTATCCATGGTTTAAACATTTCTAGTTGCATGGATTTCTTTTAAAAGTAAAATATGATAAGCAGACTATTTAAAATACATGAGTTTACCAAAAGGCACATCCCACAAAAGTCTTCACTTACCAGGAGGTGGGGATAGTTGGGAGGACATACTGAGACTCCAGGTAAGAGAAATATGCGAGATGGGGAAATAGAAGGCCCCAGAGGGTCCTAGAAACCTACAAAAAGAACATCGTGATGGGTGGACCGGGGCCCAGGTGAGTCTGCTCCAACTATTGCACTAACCAAGGACAATACAATAGTAAATATCGAACCCCTACTTTGATCTACGCAATGGACAGGACATTCTCCACAGTTATGTGGAGAGCAGGGACTAACTCTGATGTGAACTCTGGTGCTCCATATTTGACCACCTCCCCTTGGTGGGGAGGCCTGATGGCACTCAGAGAAAGAATAAGCAGACTACCAAGATGAAACCTGATAGCCTATGACCATATAGTGGGGGAGGAGGTCCCCCTTGACCATAGACCTAGAGGAGGGAAATAGGATGATTGCGGGAGGGACAGAGGAATGGGAGAATACAAGTGATAGGATAACTATTGAGTTGTAATCTAAATAAATTGATAAAATTAAAATAAAAAATTTAGAAAAAATACAAGAGTTTATTAACTAAGTTGCATTACTTGATGTGTGCCACATTATGGAAGCTTTAAACACCAAATCTGAGGAAACTATAAGGAGCAGCATGGCCAAAAGTGATGGAGCAATGCAGGGATGCTATACTGATGGTCAGAATGGCCTTGGGTGAAGTTGTGGAGGTAGAAAAGTAAATGTAATGGTGAATGTTAAGCAAGAATCAGCAACAAAAATATGAAGAGAATAGTGTTAGGGTCCTGTTTCTTTGCTTGTATATAGGGAGGGTAGTATTTGTGTGTGTTAGTTTAGTAGCTTGTACTTGGCTGTAAAAAACTCTCTTCTTGTAAGCAACAGAAGACTCTCGTTTGAGTATTTAGGGTTTTTTCTGTATAAAATAATTTCATCTGATAATTAAAGATACCTTTTCTTCTCTTTTTAGTTGTATACCCTTGTAAAGTTATATGCCAGTTTTTACTGTATCCCTTTAATCTTTAGCCGTTGTATTGCTCTAGCTAAGACTTCAAGTGCTAGGCTGAATAAGTGTGAAGAGAACAGACATCAATGTCTTATTCTTGAGTCTAGTGGAAATGCTACGAGTTTCTTTCTGCTTAGGCTGGTGTTGGTTGTGACCATGCTGTAAATTCCTCATGAGGTTGAGGTATGTCCCATGTATAGCTAGTCTCTCCAGGACATTTTTCATGAAGGGACACTGGATTTTTGTCAAAGAGCATTTCTACATCTGATGAAATGATCGAGGAGATTTTGTCTTTCAGTCTGTCTGAGTGGTGGCTAACAACTACTGTTTTGCATGTGTTGAACTATCTATCACTTCATCTTTGGGATCAAGCCAACTTGATCACCATGGATACTTCTTTTGCTGTATTCTTTGATTCTGTTTGCAAGTACTACATTAAGACAATTTAATCTATGTTCATAAAGAAAATTGGTCCGTAATTCTTTTTTTAATCTTTGTGTAGTTTTTATATCAAAAGCAATAGTAGTTTCATAAAAATAATTAGAAAATACTCATTCAATTTCTATTATATGAAATAATCTTAGAGATTACAAAGATATGCATTGCTTGTTTTTCTGTTTTGTGAATCATATACCTTACTTGGATCTGTAAAAATCAGATTTATGTGCTTATATGATATAAGATCTTGAATTATATAACAGAAAAAACTGCATTCAGGTACAAAAAAATCTAGAGCAATGGGTAGGGGACATAGGAAAATATAAGGTGACTATAGTCAATGTGTGAAAGAAATGATATGTCAAATTGATCATTATGTGTTATTATTAGAAAATATAAGTCACTGAAAAAGTGGACAAAAAGATGATTCTTCTGTGCAAATTTCAAACAATGCTCACTGTACTATCTAGAAACTACAACTGTCAACTGACCACAATGAACTTTACAACTTAGTCCCTAAATATACTTTTATAAAACATAAAATATACTTTTATAAAATATAAAATATACTTTTATAAAATGTAAAATATACTTTTATAAAATATATGTATTCAGTGGTGTAACTAGCTGTTGGATTTTCTTCAGATCTTAATAAAATACTAACATTTTGGATTTTTTGATATTTAATAATGTGTCTAGTGAATATTCATAGTAATGTTTCTTATTAACATATAATATCTCCACTGTTCTGAAATTGAGAAAAATATGATAGAGAAGAATGCTGAAATTTTCAAATAAATTTCAAATAAAAAGTGTGATCATCAGGAAAGATTAAACAATAATCAGAAAGACTTTGAAGAGAACATGTAATGTTACTGGGGAGCCGTGCTAAATTCTGCCATGTCAGAAATCCCCTGCTTAGGCTGCATGTTGTGACCTTTGAGTCACTGTCCTTTGCCTCAAGAGGTCCTGTGTTCTAGGGTATCCTTGGACTATTTACCTTTGAAAGAAGTAGGGAAGTCCCAACTTGGAACCACCCAGAGGATCAAGAAAGTTCTTACAGGGAACTGCTCAAAGAAAAGGGAAGTTCTTACAGGGAGTTACCCAGACTGATTCAAGCTACTGTATTCTTGCCTGGAGGCTAGGGTGAGTGAGATTAGATAGATCCTATTGACCTTGCTCTCTCTCTCTCTCTCTCTCTCTCTCTCTCTCTCTCTCTCTCTCTCTCTCTCTCTCTCTCTCTCTCTCTCTCTCTCTCTCTCTCTCTCTCTCTCTCTCTCTCTCTGACTCTTACTAGTCAGAGCATTAAAGTGAATCTTGATCAGAAATTTCCTGACTTGATTCATTATTTCTTGGGTCTCTGTATCCTACTTTCAATTCCCACTCCCTCTTTCAGGTGAACTCTGGTTCAATTTTTCCCGTGGGCTGGGACACGACAAGGAAACACATTGAGATACAGATTATAAGGAGCTTCTAGTTTTTATTAATGGTTCTAGCCTTCTTTGTGAGAAATTATGCTGATAAAATAAGGATTTTAAAACAATTAAATATCAATGACTTGATCAGTCATCATCAGAGAAGCTTCCTTTTGCAGCAGATGGAAAGAAAATAGAAACTCACATTCAAACATTATGCAGACAGTGAGAGACTTAGGCACACTCAGCCCAGAACAGGATGCCTCAGTCAAGTCCCTCCCCTCCAGGATCAATGAGCAAGAAAGAGTTTATGAGATGGAGAGGATGGAGGACACTAAGAAAACAAGACCCTCTAAATCAGCATAGTCAATGGCCATATGACTTCCAGACATGTTTTTATGGGATCCCTGATTATGCAAACAAATATGTCTCTGTTTCCTCTGCCTTCTTTTGGGCTGTTTTCCTTCTGTTTGTTTTGTCCAATTCTAATGTGTTAGTTTGGTTTTGTCTTTGCATTATATTTATTAAGTTATGTCATAACTTAATAATATTATATTAAATTATTATCTCTTAAAACTCTGCTCATTATCTAATCAGTCACAGAAAGAGAGTGGATCTAGATGGGAGGGCAGGTGAGGAGTAGTGTGAGCAGAAAATTTAATAAGAATATGTTATGCGAGAAAAATATAATTTCAATGGAATAAAAAAGAAGTTTTGAAATTTAGAATATTTGGTGCTTCTTGAAGAAAATGGGCTAAAAGAAACAAGCTTGTGAGAATTATAAGGTTGGAAGGAGAACTGCATGATAATGACTGGTTGTAAGAACAGTGAAGGGGGAGAGAATTAAGCCAGTGAAATTCAGCAGAGGGTTTAGAAACTGCAGATCCTGAGTTAGATGGTCATCACCAATGCAAAGAGTCTGAATCACTATAGCATAGGCATTGCACCACATTTCAGTATGCAAAGACCGAAGACTAGGGAAAACTGATACACAAGCCTTAGAGATAAGGCAGACCTCTTACTAAACTTGGAACTTCAAGCCTTAAAATCTCACCATCTGCTGTCCAAAAATCATAATTTTTAGACAAACTTTAAACTACACTCATAGCAGTTTAATACACCACATTTTAGCAGTACTATTACTGTAAATTTGATCCTACTTCATCTAAATAAAAATAAAGATAACCTAAAATCACTATTGTTATACAGATGACATTGATGTAAATATTTAATTTGGTGAGGTCACTCATTTATTTGTTACTTTAATACAATTTTCATCTATTCTTATTATATTGCTTTGCTAAATTAAGGTGTAATTATATTTTAAAAGGTTACATTGTTAAAAATGTAAGTGTTAGTGGTCAGTGAAATAGCTTAGCATGTAACTGACTATGTTTGCCACCAAGACAGAAGACCACTCAGGCTTTTTCTGTGAATTTAACATGACCCCTGTCCTCTCCTGTTATTGTAGTCTTCTCTCAGTATCTATAAGAGATTGGTGCAGGGACTCAAAACAATACCTCAGTCCACCAATGCTAGTTCTCTTGTAAGAAGTGCATTTGCTCCTGTGTACTTTCTCTTGTACAATTAAAACAATCTCTGTATTACTTCCAATGTCTATCATAAAAATAAATGCCACATAATTGTATCTTGCACCGCTTAGAGATTAGGATAAACAAATTTACTCTACCTATGTATGCATTTAATATACATACATATACATACATACATATATATATATATCCAATACATAAAATTGAAAAACTATATCTACCATTGGTAAAATCAATAAGACATGAACATAGACCCCATATGTATATTTGAAAAAGAAACTACCTCTACTTGTCCCCCTCTCCCTCAATAGATAAAATTCTTAAACTCTTTTATAATAGTATTATCTTGAATGTATATCTTCTTTCTGATACAGCACTGAGTTTCAAGGGCAACTGGTGATCAGACAGGCATAATTCTATGGTGGCTAAACAAGAGACACAGAGGATCTGCCATTGTAGACAAGTTTTCTGTGAGGATCTTATGTCAGACAGCCAGATGGGTGGATGCTTAGAAGGTAAAAGTAAGGCGGCCTTTTGGGATGCAATAGAGTAATTTCCTAAATAAGGGATGATCTGTGATTAAAAGACTTACGCAATTATTCTGGTTCTAAAATATTAATAGGTGAAAGTTGTAGTGTGAACAAATGAATATACAAAACCAAACCATGTACTTTAATAATACATTGAACCCACAGTTCCTCTGAGGCAAGCTCTGGAGTTGGTCAGTGGTTGCTAACTTCACTCTTTTGTGCAATCTCCTCAAACTCAGTGCCAACCAAATGGGAAGAAAAGCCAAGTATGGAATGGTATATAATTCTCTTCTTTTGTTAGCTATGCTCATGTTGTCGGTGCTGGTCAGAAACTCGAAACCACTCTGAAGCCTTCTCATTTTATAAATTATTCCTCACTTGGTTGAATGATGTTACCAAGCCCTTTGCTGGAACAGCTTCAGAAGTTCCACATACTGTCATTTGAGTTGTCTTGACTTATTTTCCTGAGTGTTACTCTAAAAGCCACAAGGTAAGAAGAAAACCCAGGGCTGCTGGTCAGGACTCCAGTCATTGGGAAAGGGTTTAGACCAGATGGCCAGTGGTACTCCTCTGCAGTCTAAGCTGAGCTATCCCACTCTGCAGTCTTTCCTAAAGAGGATAAAGGAATAATGAGGATTCCAGTGAGGTGGAGTAAAAACAATTGCATAGCCCACATGGTATATTGTGAAGGCTCACAGCTGCAAACACAGTACCAAGCTTTGTCCCACCAGCTCCCTTTGGTTTTATATACATTCTCACTGCTTATCAGTTCACGTATTTTACACATGTTCTGGAGCATATGTGAATTTTACAAAGCTTCTATTAGTTTCTTTGTGATCTTTTATTTTTTCTGAGTGATTTCTCAGAGAAAAAAATTTTAAGTGTTGATAAGATCAAATTCAACACTCTTTTTTTTTTCATATTTCAGATTTCTTAAAGCTTAATTTTTTTTTCTATTCATTGGGATCTAGTTGTATTTGTGTCATTGCATTTGCCATTAAGCCAAAGCTCATTCATGCTTTCTTTATTTTCGTTTGACTTCCTTTTCTTTTCCACTTTGTTTTTTATTTGTTTCAGTTTGTATTTGCATTAGGAATTCTCTAAATACATTAAACTTTGCTATGTTAGCTAAAATTTCAGGCATGGCTCCAAAATTCTCATTCACTCACATTCTTTCTATCTATCTATCTATCTACCTATCTGTCTATCTATCCATTCCCCTGCTCTCTGTCTGTTTCTCTGTCTCTCTCTCTCTCTGACACCCACCCCTCTCTCTCCTTATCACACAGATCCTACCTACCATGGATCTCCCAGACTTTGAACTTTGCCTCTTTTACAAATGTAAGCATACAGCCTGTATGAGAGATCCCCCTCATTCTCTACATTTGGACATCCATGCCATGAGCTGAAGTAGTCCAAAGACTTGTCTCATTTCTGTCCTTTGTCTTTCAAATTATTTTCATGAATTGACTCTGGTCTAGGAGATAAAAACTGTTTTCACTAATTCTTACTTTTCTAAATGTTTACAGGTTGATAAAGCATGTTTCTGCTTTTCTCCATTATTTATTCTAGAAATAACACCCTCTTGGTATTTTTTTTTAGTGTTGCTAGATACTTTAGTACTTGTGTCACTTTTCAAGTAAATTGTTTAGTACATTGATGAGACTATTATTTAAAACAAAACTAGCCATACTTTATGTATAAATTCTTATATCAACAGTAGAACCTGAGTTACATTTTATATACTTTTATAATAATAGACTAAAGGTCCCATCTACTTGAGAGTAATGTTGACCAGGTATTGTTCCATTTCATTGCTGGTTTAAGGTTTTTTGATCTGTGGGGGAGGGAATGCCATTTTGGTTTAGGCTATTATATCATTGGTTTATCATCAAAGGAACTCTCTCACCTGAATGTCATGTGCTTTGAGTGACTAGTGAGTCTTCAGGTCCAATAAGTTGTCTCTACCGGGATCTTTGTGATCTGATGGGCCTCTGTGATTTTGGGTACTATTGTTGCTTTTGAGGACCCAAGTACCAGTGTGGCCTAGGGTCCCTGGTGCCTTAATGTCATCCTGAAATGTGTAGGCAGTGTTGTGGGATGGTAAATGGAATGCAGGGGATGGGCTGGAGTTTATGGCTATTGGGTGTGCTTTTATGAGAGTAAGGGGACTAGGGTTTGCAGTGGGTCTTACTTGGTGTCCCTGATTCTAGCTGGGCCTGTGGGAAAGCATGCAGAGTTGTGGGGCAGGAAATGAGTCATAGGGGATAAGGTGCAGTTTCTGGTTTCAAGAATTTAATTTGAGTAATATTCTTGGTATTTCATGTATTTGTCTATTTCATTATGTTGTCAAAAATTTAACCAATATTTTGTATATAACTTCTTAACTATTTCACAAAAGATTGAAAAATATAAATCTTTTTGTTTTGCATATTTAATTTGGATGCCAACATTTATTTTCCTACTGAAATATATGAGTGACTTTATATTAAATTCCCTAATCTGTGATTACATGTATCATGTGGAGCAGAACTTTATACTGTTGGCACAAAGTTCACTCAAAATAACTTCTTTTTGTATTTGTGAACTGTAATCTTATATATTAGAGATGAGTGCCTCAATCTGTACAGTATGTGGATGTACTCAGGTCATAAGCAGAAGTGAAACTATTTTCTCAAGGAATCATTGGCTGATTTATCACAGGAGTCTTTGTAACTCAATGTAATAAATAAAGAAAAGATAATATGCATATAATTTCCCAGAAATATGAGAAGAAATTTACAATTTAAATATATATATTAGAAGCTTTTTTATATACTTAGATTATATTCTGATTTTAGGAATTTTTTCTAAGTATATTAAAATATATCTAAGGACACTTAGCATATTTCTTAAAAGAATCCTGTGTTTGTGAACAATAGAAGAATTTTTAAGGGAAATATAGAATATAATTTTCCAATTGTCAGACTCTGTGTTGAAATTTTTCAATATGATGTCAGATGTGCAGAAATTATAATGCATGTTTGATCTTAATTTTCTTTATATTCTCATATTTCAACATTCTCATTTTCTTCTCTTTTATATGCAGATTTTTAACAACTAAATATACCTACTAAATTAGAGGTAAATACTTGGATTGTTTTAGTATTTGAAAAGTTAATAAAAAGAAATAGAAGCAATGCTGTACACAAAATTATTCTGTGGTCTTTTTCATTTTTGTTTTCTTTTTCTTTTTGTGATATATTTTATATTTAAGTGTTCATTAGTTTTCACTAACAAAATAGCTTCTGCTAATCTATTCAGTTGTATGAACAGTAATAGCAAAGTTAAAATAGTAGAGATCAATCATATCAGTTATACACATTTCCCTCAAATTATATGCCTTAGGTTTCTGAGGACAATCTTGATTTAAAATAGTCCTATTTCAAAGGAAATATCAACCAAGAATATCTTATTATTAAATTTAGAAGGTAACATCATAAATCTTCTAAATGATAACAGTAAATACATATTAATTAGATCACTATGACATGTGATTGCTGTTACGTGCAAAGTAGACCTAAGATAATAAGAAAGGGAACAGAATAAGCATATTTGTCTTTCTTTTTGAACTTCTGAAGTATAGGTAATTGAATATTTGAGAAAATTCTTTTTGTACAGAAGTGTGTCCAAAGGAGATATCATTTTTCTCTATTTGCACATTGCATATCATGATTGACTCAGGATTGTTTTTTATAACTGAAATAAGAAACAGTTATTTTGGCAAATAGAATGAGACTTCTTAATTATTTAATTTACTTATATTTTAACAATTCTTATGTGATAACAATAAATATATTTGATTTTTACAATAGT
Organism: Acomys russatus; assembly: GCF_903995435.1. Taxonomy (NCBI): domain Eukaryota; kingdom Metazoa; phylum Chordata; class Mammalia; order Rodentia; family Muridae; genus Acomys; species Acomys russatus. The sequence goes on from NC_067159.1 coordinate 41,511,159, forward strand.
GCACATATATTATTTAATGGAGTTATGGAGATATGGTTCAATGATGCTATGTATGTTTAACATGTGCAAGTCCTGAGTTTGGGTTTTAAGACAGAAAAATTTCTTAAAGACAAAGTAAATTTATACATATTTAGATATATATTTTTTTCCAAAAAATCAATCACATATAATAGGATGTATGGCATGTTTTCCTTGAGAGTTTATGACAGATTAAATAATATACTGTTATTATCTCCATGGCTGGAATACTTAGTCCAATGTACCAACTTGGCTGAAAGAATATTTATTGAATAAGACATAAAACTTACTGTTTGAAGAAACCACACATTTTCTACCTGTGGTATCACAACTACCATCAGTTCATCGAAAGTAAACAGGGTCAACTACCATCAGTTCCTCAAAAGGAAAATATGGGAGAATGTTTCTGTATCAGCTGAGAGCTGAAAATACCAAAGCAAGTCTCCTGAAGAAGAAATGAAATCTCCAGACTATCCAAGTTGAATGTCATTCCTTTCTAAACTTTCACTTCTACTCTCCGGGCTTGTCCCACAGTTGTTAACCATTGTGTGAATCCATTTCTCTTTCATTGTTCTCCCTCTCTCTCTCTTTTTCTCCCCCACAACACACACACACACAAATACATACATAAATATGTTTCTAAATGTGTGTAAAGATTCTGTAGGCTTGGGTTATTTTGAAATCGCATAAATAATTTATGGAACTGTGTGTGGGGGCACACATATACAATCACCTAGCACTTGGGAGGTATCTATGGAAAATCGAAAATTTCAAGATATTTTTGATTCATAGAGAGCTTGAAGCCTGCTTGAGCTTTGTGGAATCTTTCCTCAAAGCAAATTAAAGGTGAATATTATTTTATTGACAAAAATATTCCATGATAACCTGACATTTGGATACTTATACCAGTGTAAAGTCAATAGAAGAATCAATTGTTCCTATGCTGTGTAATACCAGTGAAAATAAGGTAAGGTATCTTGCCATAAAAACCAATAAAAAGAAAAGGAGATGAACACAAGCATGTTCATATAACTACAGTTTTAGGTTCTTCAAATGCCAGGTCATATGAGTTTGCTTTCTGTCTAGATTGAGTATCTGCCTTCATGAAGAGCCAGAGGACTATTATTTATCCAAAAGAGATGGGTGGATACATGAAAATATAAAAGAATAATTCAGTAAAGTGATCAATTCATTTTTATACTTATTCTTAACCCCCAAGGAAATTAATAAGAAATATAGAAATTATTTACAAAGCAAAGAAGCTTTATTTTTTGCATACTCAAAAAACAGTATATTTGCATTCCATCAGAGTAGTTGTAGTGATATGATTTAACAGACTATTACCAAGAATATAGTCTTTACTCTTCAACATGTGAATATGACATGATTAATCATGAAACAGGAAAGTACAAAGAGAAATTTTGGCTTGGTAAGAGGGGAATTTTATGATATAGGTGATAAATTGGAGTAAACCAAATAATGGGGAAGCGCTCCAATTGGGAGTAGAGAAATATCAATGCAGTAAGAGAAGTGAGAGGAAGGTTGTTTGGGAAAAAGCTTGAACAAATAATATTATTTTATATTTGCCTAATAGTAAAAACAGAATATATAAATGCATATGTATTATATATGCACATATAACATATTGAATAGTGTATGTTGAAGTTTTGTCACTTGAGCTAAAAACACTATCCAAAAGAAACCATAGCAAACCAAACACCACAGTACAAGAAATGAAAACCTTTTTCTGTGGTTGAATAGGGTAATCCACGTGTCTCACAACACAATATAGACTGCTGCCTTTGCCCTTGGTTGTACCTCAGAGACTGAAGGTAAGCTACTATTGTTGAATTCACAGAAAACTTAGGACAGAGGAATGGGATAGTTTGAGCTGTATTGAACCCAAAAGCCTCCTTTTTGTTGTCTGATTGACACTGAATCAGAAAATACCATGCTAGCTGCCAAGGGAAGGAAGCAATTAATATTGTTACCCAGCGGTGACCCTAGTGAACCTTATTTACAAACATGGCATGATAGTCATAGACATTCATTAGTGGCACTCACATGATGTTGGTAACAATAGCTATCTAAATAGACGTAAGGATCATTCAGTAAATGGTAAACCAACTTTATACTAAAAATCTCACGAACTTTTCAGAGCTAGTGATATAATGGAACTCAGAAGAAAATCTACAATAGCCACACTGCTAGCTAGACCAGCATAATTCCTCAACCACATCCCAAAGGATGTAGTTCTATTCACAGATATGTAGATATCACCTTTCATTAAAGAGATCTTGATACAGCAAGTGGAGACCATTACAGAAATCCACAATGATCATAATATAAAGACCAATGAATTGTGGGCAACCAGTTCCAATGGATACCTCTGCAGCACAGTTCCTCTGCCCAAGGAACATCTTGGATGATGGTGATAGAGATAGTAAAATCCAGAATACCAGGGAATGGTTGTCTTAGTAAGACCTGTAGACTGACAATATCAATAATATGCTAAATCAGAAGGTGGAAAAATCACGCCAGTTTTCACCCCCTATCAAAAGAATAAAAAGGCAACTAATCAGTGTTTAGAGGAAAGCTAGCTTTCCCAGGAATGGAGTGCTTGACTAGTTCAAGTGCAAAATGGTCAGCCCTAAAATAGTATGTAAAGATAATGCAAAAGTGCACTCAGCAGATTGAGTTAATATACCATTTTCCATTTATATACATGTTTATGTATATGGGTATATATATATATATATATATATACACACACACACACATTCTAATAGAGAAATAAGTTATCATTTTGAAGGGTTGTGAGGGTCATGGGAGATATTATAAAATAGAACGGTGGAAGATATATAATTAAATTTTAAATAAAACTTAAAATTAATTGCCCTGGTGGCACTCAGAGGAAGGACAGCAGGTAGCCAAGAAGAGACTTGATACCCTATGAGAATATATATGGGGAGGTAATCCCCCTCAGGAACAGTCATAGGGGAGGGGAATAATGGGAAAATGGAGGAGGGAGGAATGGGAGGATACAAGGGATGGGATAAACTTTGAGATGTAACAAGAATAAATTAATAAAAAAAAAGATTAAATAAAACTTAAAATTAAGTAAGTAGTAAATAAGTATGTAAAATTAAGTACACAAACAAACCTAAGCATGTCATATGGCAAGAAGCTTTTCCTATGGCTGGCCAGAAACATCCTATTAGTATTTTAAGCCAGTCCAGAAACACATCTCCTCTAGCTGGTGAAAAGTTGGAAGCAGGTAATTTTTTCTGTATTTAACATTTTGGAGCCGGTTTTTCTGAACAAAACTTGCTGTTCACCTTTTACACTATAAGTTACATGCTCACCAGATACTAAGGCCTGAGAATCTTACAGAAAAGTTTTCAGATTTCTTTGGTGTCACTTCTTTTTGGAATGTACAAGTGACAATAATCCACAAGAACATAGAAAGTTAACGCTCTTTATAAAATTCTGGCTCTTCCAAAAGTATGGTCACACAAACATTTGAGGAGTTAATAAGCCAGATGTGGAGTGTGTATGTGTGTGTGTGTGTGTGTGTGTATGACACACACACACACACACACACAGAGAGAGAGAGAGAGAGAGAGAGAGAGAGAGAGAGAGAGAGAGAGAGAGAGAGAGAGAGAGAGAGAGAGAGAGAGAGAGAGAGAGAGTGGGAGAGAGATGGACAGATGGACGGACAGACAGACAGGCAGACAGACAGACAGACAGACAGAGAGACAGAGACAAAGACAGAAATGGAGAGATACCCAGAGAGAGAAAAGGAAAGAGAGTTTACCCTTTTATGTGCACATATTATAAATAGTTTCATAAACATGTAGAATTCAGTCAATGGCTAGGTCAGATGAAGAGAAAAGAAGGGGCAACAGAATGCACCAAGGAATGCTCTGCAGAGCAAGTTTTTATTAGCTGATGGACTCGTATTTAGTATATAGGGCCCGGTTGCAACATACAAAGAAGGACTAGAGTGATAGCTCAGTAGAAAAATTGTGCGTGGGGACATCTCTGTGACAAGCTGGAGATCTGAGTCACGGTAGGCCCTGGGAGCATATAAGGGGGACTCTAGCAGAGATTTCTAGTAGCGGGGGCCATAGACACTGAAGAATACACCCTCAAACTAGACAAGTTTCTTAGTAGAGGGAAGGGAACACCAATCCATCTGCGAAAACTTTGACTCAAAATTCACCCTGCCTACAAGATGTGCAGAGATAAAGATAGAGGAGAGAGAGCAGAGATTGAGGGAATATCTAGCCAATGCCTGGCCCAATCCAAGACCCTTCCCATGGGAGATAGCCAAGCCCTGATTCTATCAATGATACTCTGCTATGCTTGTAGACAGGAGCCTAGCAGTACTCTGAGAGGCTCCACCCAGCAACTGTTCAAAATAGATACTGAGATGCACCATCAAATACTTAGCTATGTGTAGGAAGCCCTATAGAAAAGTGGAAGCAGGGGCGAGAAAAGTACCTGGAGGTGACAGGAGCTCTACAAGAAGACCAACAGAGCCAACTAAACAGGACCCAGAGGGGCTTGCTGAGAAGCAAGCACCAACCAAGGACCATGCAACAGACTGAAGCTAGGCCCTCAACATAGGTGTACCTTATGGACAGCTCAGACGTCATGTGGGTTTTCTAGTAAGGGGAGTACAGCTATTTCTGACATGGAAGATGTTACCAGCTTTTTTATCACTATGCCCTGGTGAGACTGCCTTGCCAGGCAACAAGGAGAAAGAGATACACTCATTCTTGATGTGACTTGATGAGCTGGGGTGGTTGGGCTGTGGGGCTTGCTTTTTCTGAGGAATAGGAAAGGGAGGGCGAGAGAGAGATGGATGGAGGGTAGGAGTGGGAGGTGGTGAGGGATGGGGCTACAATCAGGATGTAAAGTGAATCAATAGATCTTTTAAAATAAAAGGAAATGATCTACAGGCTTGAAAAAAAAAAAAAAGGCACTGACTGCTCTTCCAGAGGGCCCAGGTTCAATTCTCTAGCCCCCACATGGCAGCTCATAGCTGTCTGTAACTCAAGATCCAGGGGATCTGATGCCCTCAAACAGGCACACATGCAGTCAAAACACCAAGGCACATAAAAATAAATAAAATTTACACACACACACACACTCATACACACACACACACACACACACACACACACACACACACACACACACGAAGTTTGTACAGCTCACCTAGGATTTCCATGATATGTTTACCTAATGCTCATTCCCTTAGCTGGCCGTGAGAATGTTGGAAAGAACACAAGATGGGGCTCTTTCCTGTCTAACACTTATGCACTTCAGCAAAACACATACCTAGGACCCATACCCTGCTCCCTCAAAAGTTACAAGTGTAAAACCCATTTGGAAAGCTCCTTAGAGGGGAGATGGGCACATAGGGAAAAAAATCAATTCCAATGTTGTTTACAAGTCTATATCCTATGCCATTCTGCCATTTTCCTAATCACCCCCACATCTGTGTGTCTTCTATTTTACATAGTTATCTGCAACTAAAAAGATGTTTCTTTATTTTGTCTCATTCCTTGAAGTACTTAGCTAAACAGAAAAATCATTTGAGAGTTGTTTAAGTTTGGAAAACAGTCTGATTTTTTTTTTGAAATTCGGCAATGACAGTTCTCATTTTCTACTGTTCTAACCCATTTTCATTTACAGTTTCCATTTCCATAAACCTTAATAATTCTTAATGTTTATGAAATGAAAGTGCTCAAATTTCATGCATTTGTTATTATTTGCCTATCATTAAGAAAGCGAGCTCTTCAAATAGCCAATATTTAATTTCCCTTCCTAAATGAACAATGTTTTTTGCCTTCCTAAATGACACATTTTCTTTTCCCTCAGGACATCTGAATGACATATTGTAGTCCTTTGCATTCTATAAGCCAAAATATTTACAGATCAGACAGTAAATAAGCATATAGCATATGCTAATTTCTTCCTTATGAATAGTTATTTGTGTGTTCACTATGTAATGAAGTTATAGACTGTGGCCTTTTGGCAAAAGTACAGTAATTAGGAATCAATTATACTTTCCGTGGAAACACTAGTTACTCCGCCACTGTGGGATAATTGGGAAGTAACTATATTGTCATTTTTATGTGCTTTGGCTACATTGAATCACAGCATTCAGCATCCACGCACTGGCAAATTACACACACATTTGTTCCTATTAGGTCATGGAATCTGAAGTCAGTGTGAAGAAACTGCTCACTTAGAACGAACTCTGAAGATAATGTGTAAGTTCAGCAACTGTGTTAAGATAGTGAGGGCTTCTCAATTAATTTCCATTCCCACCACAATTAGGGAAACTAATAGAATGTGGTATAATATTAGAAAGTGGTTTTACACATCCTGCTGGTTTCTTGCTTGCTTGCTTGTGTGTGTGTGTATGTGTGTGTGTGTGTGTGTGTGTGTGTGTGTGTGTGTTTTATTCAGCTACTAAAAGAAATTGGAATTCTTTAAAGAATAAAAGGTTTTGTTAATAATATAAACACTTTGAGAATAATGCACCAGAAAAGCATTTTAAATAACAGTGGGTTGACTTTCAGTATCCTCAATGGATTTCTTTCCTTCTTCTTTTTGCTGGAACTTTTAGAGAAATGATTCTGTCTTTACCTGCCACGTGTCTTGGCTACAAACCTTGCAGAATTAGAAATGCAATTTTGTTTTGTTCTTTTTTTAATATATTAAAATTGTTTTCTGGAATTGATAGTGCCAGCCAGAAATTAAGGAGAAAACCATCAGCTACAAACTCAGAGCCAGCAATGTAGGTGAAGTTTCTAATCAACATTTTCATGTTATGGGGAGAGATGTCATGTTTTCTTTCTGAGATCAAGGCAAAGCAGCTTTCAAGTGGTAAGAATACCAATTCATGACTTTCTTTCCACAGCTTGTCTCAATTATTGATAAATAAAATAAATTTGGTATGCAGATTTGTTGTTTTTTCTCTTTCATCATTCTTTTCTATTTCTTTTTCTCTTGAATTTTTCATAATTTAAAATATTATTAATTTAACACAGAAAATTTCAGACTCATTCTGAATTAGCTACAGTAAATGTATCACTGATAAATTCACCATGAGGCAAATGTTTAGAGACATGTTTGTCATCAGCAAGATGTTACTTCCTTCTCTGTTCTGCTGCTGAGAATGATCTGGTTTGAAGTAACTTTGATCTGAGAGACATATTCTATGAAAAAGTTTTTCCTGGCTGCCAGCTACACACACACACACACACACACACACACACACACACACAAACACACACACACACACACCACACTTCTGGATCTGAATGCTTCCTGAAAAGTATACAGATACAAATAAATCCCCATTTTCCACTTTTAAATGGAGTGTGCATTTTCCTCCACTGGGTGGGAGACTGTATATAATACCAAGACTTGTGGTTCTTAAAATAATTGAATGCATTGTTCCAGATCTGCATCCAACTAATACCAACCTTATTATCTTTATTCAGACCAACTTAGCAAATGAGGCGATACAAATACCCTATAAACATCACGCAGTTCTGAAAGGCTGCGACATAGTTGATCACTGATTACACAGTCACTTAAAAGGGGGAATCTGAGAACAAATGAAAGTAATTAAGTACAGAAAGCTTGTGTTTTAATTATAAGCAAAGAAATTAAGTAAAACACCACATTATTACTTTGAAAGGAAGACTATAACAGAAAGTGTCTCAATTGTGACTCCATAAAGCATTACTTAGTAGTCAACTAACTCGCATCATTTAACAATAGGAAATCAAGACAGTGGGCACAAATGTGTTTTTCTCTTACTGCAGTGTAATTTGATTCTCTTGCTTTCATTTGTGTAATGGATAGATTGAACTTAACAATGATGAAAGAAGTAAAATTATGTAAATACATTTGCTAGGAAAAAAATGAATGAAGTAATTAAGCCCAATTGCATTTATTAGTTTCACTCTTCCCCCCTGAACACTCTTATGGGAGAAAATAGGTTACCTTGAATATATAGAATAAAATTAACATCATAGTTTCATCAATTTCTTTGTGAAAGGGGAAATATGGAATATATTCACATGCTTATGAACAGTTTAAAGGGTTCAATTTCCCCTTTTAAAATTATTTCTTAAAGCAAACTTTAGAATCTATGGAGATTGTTATTCTGAGCTTGTCTACTTGTAGCCTTTTAAAGTAACCTTCTGCTTATTCTGGATGCTAAGGAGCAACTGGGATATGAAATTAAAACATGCAGCTACTGCTCTTTGAAAATTGTTAACCTGAAAATGGCAACTTCATAAAATGTATTCCAACGTGTTATGTAGTATGAGATTTCTGGAGACATTTCAGCATGGCAGTGCCATAAATGAGGAGGAAGGGTATTTTTACCAGTGAAGACAGCTTCCTGTGGAACTCTGAAGAATTCTCAGCAGTATATTATTTCCATTTTGTCATATTACTCTGTCTCACTAGCCCTGCGTTTTCAGGGCTGTTTATCTTTTTTCACTAGGGATGTGTTTTAGGTGTCTCTGCGTTGGTTAATTGTGTACTTGTGTTGAACAAATATTGTGTGTATAAATTATGCTTCTTAGTGGACAAGGATGCCAAGCCTATCACTACAACACATGTCCCAGAAAATGGGATGCAGCAGATACTCGGCTGCTGCATTTGATGATCATGAGAGGAATTCAGTCTATTAACAGAACAGGACCAACATACCATCTATCAGATATCATCATTTCTGTGAAGAATCACAACACTGATTGTATAATTCGTAATAACATGAAAACAGCTAGTCTTTGACCTATTGTCATTGATGCACTTGGGATATGTTAGACCTGCCATGTGGTCATTATATAAATGCAGTAATAGTCATAAATCCTAGATCAAATTAGATTAATGTCCTTACTTTTGCAGCACCATTTTCCTAACTGAAATGTTCCCTTATTCTTACTCTACTGATAATTCATAGTTCAGAGAAAATTCATCATCAAGGATGAAGGCCTATCATAAGATCACATTAGCAGAGGAGAAATTATCATTTTATAAATTAGATAATGAAAGTTTAATGATATGAAAAGTGTTTTACACAGAATCACAAAGAAAACACTAAAACTGGTACTAGAATGCAAATCTCTGGTTTTCCAAGAAAGTTTTAGTGCCATCCAATAATGTCTAGAAAATAAACAGGAAACAAACATTCAGAGGAATATCTAAGATATTCTAAATGACAATTTATTATTATTATTATTATTATTATTATTATTATTATTATTATTATTCCTTGACTTACTGTATTTTTGATGTAGGGATGGAGTACTATAAACTTCCCTCTTAGGACTGCCTTGATTGTGCCTGATGGATTTCAGAATGGTATGCTTTCATTGTCATTAAATTTCAGGATTCTTCTTGATTTCTCTTCTTACCCAGTTTTCATTCAGCAGTGTGTTGTTTGATTTCAATAGTTTTGCATACTTTCTGCCATTTCCGTTTTTGTTGTTATCAGCTTTATTCTTTCGTGGTCAGATAGAATACAGGAAGTTATTTCAGTCTGGCATCTGTGAAGATGTTCTTTGCGTTCTTCTATGTGGTCAGTTTTGGGGAAAAATATGTTTTTTAGTGTCTGGCTGCAATGTCCTCTAAATGTCGATTAGATTTGTTTGATGAATGATATTATCTAACTAAAGATAGTGCCTAAAGACATGTCATTTCTAGGGGAGGTGGTTTTGAGAATAGCCCAATGCCCTCTGTGGCCACATTATCTTCCTCAGCTTCCTGGTCCTTAGCTGTGTGAGCAGACTATATTCATGAAGACACTGAGCCACCTTCAACTAGGTCTGCCTGCAACAATAATGTTTTCCTACTATTGTGAACCAAAGTCATGTCTTGCCTAAATTGATTCTTATAAGACATTTAAGGACAATTAGAAAAGTAGCTCAAAGAAGCAGCAAAATACACACATTCCTTTATGCATATCCATGCTTTAAAATTGTATTTTATCAAACTAATTCACACTTCTTTCCTGTGCCTAATTCAAGAATCCCAGCCACTGCATTTTTTCCACTTGTGGAATTGTACTAGCCTTTACAGAGGAGGAATCAGCAGGCTTGCATCACATGAGCTGTTTGTTTCATGAAGGCTAGTAAAAGACAGTGTTTTCTGACTAGATAAAATTATATAAAGCCATTTTTTGCTGCATTAGTATAGAAGTGGTAATCTCTGATGCATTCAGTTAGATACAGTCCACTCATTAGGCCAGACAAAGGCACGAAGACAAGGTTCAGGCAACTAAGATCATCACAGGACCTGCTTCCTCTGCTCATGTTCCAATCTCTGATAAGAGATTTAGTAAGTTTATTACCTCATATACAGTTGTTTTCTCATTTACTCCGAATAAGTCTTTGATGTGTACATACTTTATGCCTCATTGAGTGAAATTCAGTGACATTGGCTCATAGCTGTTGTTTACAAATTTTTGATGCCACTGGTTAAAGAAAAAGTGTCAAAGGAACTTGAGGTGAGAAGATCGAAAAACCACTGTCAAAATTTGATAATCAGTTCTTGAGTGAACTCCATGACAAAAGTTGTAGAAACAACAAAACCTGGTTGTTGTTGGTATAACTCTATTTCATGTGGAAGCCAAGTTCTAGGTCAGGGCCACACAGAGTTAACTTAGGCCAGAAGTTCCTTGCTGTACTTAACCATGTTGCTTCCAATACAGAGAAAGAACTAAAATGCTACAGGCAATGTAGCAACATGTTTGTATTCCCACAGATAAGCAGAAACTAAGAAAGATTGCAGGTGATGGCAAGCCTGCTGGTGCTTTCCAAGTAAAGACTGGTAAAAATTCCACAAGTGAACAAGTACTGTGGCTAGGGCTCTTGAATTAGGCTCTACATAGAAAATTCAAGCACATTTCCTAGTAGTAAACTCCACCATTTGCTAAGTAGATGAAATCAAATTTTCAGTAATATTGACTATTTACATGAGGGCATTTAATATATAAGAATGAAGAGTTTATTAATTCACTCTACATTGCCACCTATTAACTTGAAGACCAGGCCAAATTCACCTAATAATTTGGAAGGAGGGACAATAATCCTTGTACTTATTAAGCTTTACATAATAACTTCCAATTCTTAATGCCTTGTTTTAACTTACCCTGAACTACATTAGGCATTTTAACGGGGAGAGAGAATATTCAATGGGATTTCACTTTGGCAGGCTAATTTGTAAGTGCCAAAGGCTCAATTTAATTTTTAATTTATTAATCATTAAGTCAGAGAAAGCTGGCTCACTGTGAGGTGTTTTTTAGAGTGCTGAGTGCAATCACTCAGGGAAATTTGGGTAACGTGATAGCTGCGGTGAGGTGCAGTGACTTCTGTGCTTTGCATTTAATACCTCCCTAGAGAAAAGACTATACTTTAATTTAGTCAGATTCCCAGGTTTAACTGTATTTGTGTCCTGATACTTACTAGCTGATAGTTTATAATTGTTATACTTCATCAGATTCTGAAGCTGACACAATATCTTTTCCAGTGATATCCAACAACAAATCATAATTTTGGCTGTATAAATATTTTAATACCTTTAGTTTGAAATACTTTCAATTTCTATTAACATCAAATTATAATTATTGCCTTCATTAACGTATGTGGATGTGTTTCCTTTTGCTTCATACAATCTTTTTCGGTTTTCCTTTTCCTCTTGGTATATATATATATATATATATATATATATATATATATATATATATATATATATATATATATATGATAAATACGTATATGGTAAATATATATAGGTAGTAAATAGAGTATGCCAACATGGGTGTGTGTGGATATATCTTATTTTTCATTGTAAGACTTCTTTTTACATCATTGAAATTTACAAATTCCTCTCACAGGCAAGCCCACTCCTGCCCCATACAGGATGGCTCTCCTCCCTTGGCAGTTTATGTGCATTTGATTTTTACTTAGGTCCATTTCTAATTTGCACACTCAGCTGATCAGATCAGTGTTGTTCCCTGTGACTCAGAGGCTTAGGCTCACGCTCACTCTTCCTCAGGAAAGTGAAAGTAACAGAGACTCCTCCAATGCAGCAATGTTACGAGCCCATCAGATCCCCATTCTCTGCTGTCCTTTGAACAAGTTTAAGCGCATAGAGTTATTAATTTTGGCTTTTGACTTTTAACCTTTTGCTGTCTGAGGATTTTTGTTAGTTAGGTATACTTTGTCCCTTTTATCTCACTATTTATTATTATTTTGCTGGTTTTTGTCATGGTATTTTTGAAATAAAATTGGTTTTATCTGCATTTATTTTGGTTTTCTTCTTGTTTCTTCAGACTATCCCATGTGGTTTTCCCCTTTCCATTCCCATGTCACGTGGGAAATTTTGCCTCATCTTTTCCCTTTCACACTGCTTCTGCTCCTGTGGTCTCCTGTCTATCATTGTTTTCAAAAACATTCTTTTCCTCCCCTTACTTTGGAAGTACTGGAGAGTAATTTATTAATTTACTTATATTGCCAAAAGTTGCTGAAATACCGTTTTTCCCACTTTAACTTCTATATCAATTGTATTAATAATTTTTTTTTTAATTCCAAAGAAAAACAGTAAAAATGATCTTATTTTTTGAATGGGTGATCAGTTACTGAATTTTTCTAATGAGGCATATATGTTTTTTATATTATACATAAATTAAAAACTACAGGTGTTTATATTTATGAGAACTTAACAAAGACTATGCATTTATAAAAATATTATTTTAATGCTATTTTTAAAGGTGTGGGAATCACAGATATTAAAGGTTTGCTCTGATCCAACAAGAGGATAAATGGCTGTGTCAGCCTTTATGGCTAGGCTTGAATCCGAGGTATATATTCATTTCATTAACAGGAAACATATATAACAAAAATCTTACCTTTAGTTATCTCTTTCCATATGACATAATATTTGGGTTTTTTTTCTCTTCTTTAAGAGTGTTTTCTTGTATTCTAAACTCAATTATTTATGTTATTCAACACTTTTAAGAGATGATTACATAATTTCTGTACTGTGTATATAGTATTAATAGCACAAACTATTTCCTCCAATGATTATTCTAAGTAGAAAGCCATATTTTATGTAAACAAATAATAATACTATAATTATAAGTTTTATTAAAAATTTACAAAGTAATATAAAATATTATACATTTTTTAAAGTAACAATTATACAGGCAAGCAATGAAAACTGAGGAAGGAGGTGGTGACTATCAGTGTGTTATGGACATGTAACCTTTGACTTATGTACTTAGAAAAGGTAAAATTCATGTTTCTGAATTCATGCAACTCAACAGAAACATGTGTTAGCAATAACAGCTAGTTTGGCACAGAGGTTATTTGATATATTTGGAAGATCCTTATTAACGATTAGCTTCGATAGTATGTGCTTCACTACAGGTAACATGACTGTGATAAACAGTAGTTGCTGTGCAAGAAAGTTACCTCTTCCAGGTCAAGGGAAAAGAGATTACTCATGAATTTAAAATCATTCAGACACACAAATCTTCCACTTATGGCCATAGGTTGTTATGGGTCTCAATTAAGTTTTCTTCTATAATAACAAATCAAAGAAACATAAGCATCCTAGTCTAGAGTGCACATGACTCATTGCATTTAAGTAGTGCATTTACATTTCCTTCCAAGGCATGGCAAATTCATCATCATAAATTTATATACACTTATATAACATTAAGTTTTTTATAGGAACTTTATTGATATTAACATTTATGAAATAGTAGACATTTCAACTCCATATATTCAAATGTATTGATTTTTCTCAATCAGGACCATTGCTACAACAGCATTCCATTAAAATATTATATGCTACAGCAGTTGTCCACCGGCAGTTCCTATTGATCAAGCATAGATCTGAATACATTATGAACTAAAATACTTTAAGCTTCAAGTTTTTTAATACTCGTTTCATCTTTCAATGCATGTAGGTTTTTTTCTTATCACAAAAAATTATTTCCAACTCATTCGCCATTTGTAGAAAAAAAAAAGCATGGCAAACTATTTTCCTGTGTATAAGATCAACATTTTTGTTCGCAGAAAGTTAACATTCAAACAAATGGATACTGTCAGTAGGGATAAGCATCTTGTGTTAAGTGTGTTACAATTTATAACATAAGCCAAGTGCATATATCAAATTTAAGATAATCATATCATGATATTGTTCTACCAGTCTCTGTCTACTTGACCAAGTAATATCTGTAAAAGCAAAGGAAAGCATTTCACAATGGAAGGGCATTAATAACAATTTCACAAGAGGAGATACATATGTTAAAAATACTAAAGACCAGTATTTGGAAAAGAATGTTGAATGGCAGCACTTTCTTGGAGATACCATTTATGAGTTTTGCCCCATAGCCATGGCAATTATAGCAGAACATTAGAGTAGTAGCCAGATATTGACACTAACAAGAGATGGTTAAGAGACTCTGGTCTGGGACTTTAAAAACTATTTCCCTTGCTTCACCCCACCTACAAGTGGTTTTGGAGGATGCTATACTATATACTGAAGTAAAAAGCTGGTTAAAAGCAGGAATCCATGACACAGCTTGTGTAGTGTTCCTATGCATGATAGAATGGGATTTTGTGGTCTTATAGCTGCGTGGAATCACCCATGCTTTTGTGATTAGCTCCTCACCAGTACTCAGTAAGAAAACCCAATAAACACATCAAGTTGGATTAAATTATAATTTTTTCTATTGTAGAAGAGTGTTAATTCAGAACATAGCTGTTCTGGCAAGAAATCACATCCAAAAGTTGTTTATGTCTATGTGATCCAGCTGGAGTACAGGCATGCCTTTAATCCAGAAGACAGAGGGAAGTAGATCTGAGTTCAAGACTAGCCTGGTAGAGAGCAAGAATCAGGTAAAGAAAAAATTAGGTCCAGATGTGGTGATACATGCTTTTAATCCCAAACAAAGGTAAAGTTAATTTGTAGAAGGGAGAACCCATGTTTGAAAATTATGTTTAATTGAGTGGCAGAAAAGATGTTGAATCAGAGAAGATTTGACAGAATAGGATATGTCCAACTCTCATGAGGAGAGGAAAGGGAAGCTACTTAAGAGGCAGTTTTACAAAGAGAAGAGGCAGTTTTTACCAAGAGAATAATAGTGAGATGACATGGAGAGAGAGAGAGAGAGAGAGAGAGAGAGAGAGAGAGAGAGAGAGAGAGAGAGAGAGAGAGAGAGAATGCAGATGAAGATGGAGTGAATGAGAAAAATGAGAGGAATCCAGAAGATTAGAGCAGATTTCTGGGTTAATTTGAGGACAAGCAGAGCAATTCTGGGCCAAAAGAGAAGCCAAATTACATAAGTCAGCTGGGAGAATAATTTGGGCCAGAAGTGTTGAGTTGAACCAGCCAGCCCAGAGATCAGAAAGAACAAGTACGGGTGAGCTTATTAGCAGTAAGTCTCAGATGCTGAAACATTCTGAGCTTGGTTAGATGTTACCTAGGCCAGAAGCTTCCAGGACTAGACCTAGTTTAGCAAAAGGAGGTCGTTAGTCTCCCAGATAACAACGGAACCTGGAGAATGTAATTACTTTTACAAACTGTCAGTAGTACCTGTTATGGTTTGAATAAAATGGCCCCCATAGGTCCATAGGAACTGGCAATATTAGAAGTTGTGGCCTACTTGAGGAAAGTGTGATTCTGTCTCCTTTTGCTTCCTGGGTATCAATATCACAGCTCTTTCAGCACCATGTCTGCTCACCATGTTTCCTACCATCCTAATAATGGACTAAGCCTTTTAACTGTCAGCCAGAGCCAATTAAATATTATCCTTTTTAAGAGCTTCTGTAATTATGGTGTCTCTTCACAGCAATGATACCCTAACTAAGACAGATGTTGGTACCAGGGGCTGGGGTATTGTTGTGATAGGCTGGGTCACACTGTTATTTGTAGGAATGTGGATTTGGGGACTTAGGGTTAGGATATCAGTGGAATGCTTTAAGAGCAGCTTAATGCATAGAAGACTTGGTCCTGAGGGGGATTTGAAATGTGGAGGCCTGATGCAAGAAGTTTCAGAGGAGAAGAATTTTAGTATGTGGCCTAGAGACTGTTCTTGGGACATTTTGGCAAAGAATATGACTCCTTTTTGCCTTTGTCTGAAAAGTCAACCTGAAGCTAAGTTGAAGAGTTGTGGATTAATTGCCTTGGCAGAAGAAATCTCAAAACAACCTTGTACTGACTCTGTTGTGTAGTTATTAGAGTTCACTATAATGAAGATCTATAATGAAAAGGAGCAAGCTGAACAAGAAAAAATACAAAATTTACAGTTTCAAAGGTGGCACCAGGACGTCAAATGGAGCAAAGTTCTGTTTTCAAAGTGATAAACATATTAAAGAAAAAGGTTAACAGTAAATGGAATAAAGGGACTAGTGACCTCAGGGAAAGAGCCCACCTAGCTAAGCTCCCAACCTGTGAAAAGGAATTAAAGAAAGGCTTAGGTCTATGTGTGGTGATATACACCTTTAATACCAGCACTCAGGAGAAATCAAGCAGATTTTAGAGTTCAAGGACAGCCTGATCTACAGTGCAACTTCCAGAATAGCCAAGCTTAGACATTGAAGAAAACCATCAAAAATAGAAAGCTAATGAAGATAAATTTTAATAAGGTATCTTTTCCAACCCCAGCAAGCAACAGAACCTGACCATGTTGGCCATCTGGTTTTGGGTTTATAGTCAAGAATAGAAGAAAAGAATCATGGAATCTTTCTTGATGACTAAGGAAAGGCACGGAGACCAGACAGTTCTCATGAATATTCCTGCATATAGGCCTAGAAAGACCATTTCATGAAGCTATGAAAGTGAAGCCTGGATGACCTTGAAGACTCCAAAATGTTGAAGATGTCATCATCATGGAACACCTGTCAAAGAAATCTACAAACAGAAAGTACAGCTGGCACAAGTTTAAAAAAAAAAGCGTGTTGCAGTCACCAAAGCTGAAAGAAGCCAGAGATTTGAAGAGCACTTTGACATCAAACTTTGAGATGCAGAGTTTGGAGTTTTACCAGTTTGTTTTCTTTCTTACTTTGGGTCAGTATTTTCTCACTATGTACTCTTTTGGATTCGTACTGTACATTCTGTGCCATTATATGTTGAAGTAAGTGATCTGCTTTTAAATTTTAGTTTTGTAAGGGATTGCAGTTAAGAATGCATTTCTCTCAGAAAAGACATTCAACTTGGACTTTTAAACAGTACTGATACTGTTAAAGACCATGTGAACTTTAGAAGTTGGGCTAAATGCATTATGCATTATTATATGGCTATAACCATGTAGAGGTCAGAGAGCAGAATAGGATAATTTGAATAAAAATGCACTCCATAGATCCATAGAGAGTGGCATTATTAGGAGGTATAGCCTTGTTGGAGTAAGTGTGGCCTGGTTGGTGTCTTTTGTGGTTTCCTGTGGGTCAAGATGTAGAACTCTCAACTTCTTCAGTAGCTTGGCTGCCCACCATGCTTCCTGCCTTGATGATATTAGACTAAACATTTGAACTGTAAGCCAACTCCAATGAAATATTTTTCTTTATAAGTGTTGCCATGGTCATGCTCTCTCATCGCAGCAGTAGAAACCCTGAGACAGTATCTATCTGAGGTGATTGGACATTTATTTTCAGATCCACAGGAATAGTTATATAATGACAATAAAAATAGTAAAACAAAATTCAAATAATTGTGCATAAATAACATATTTAAATGATTATATTTTGTCAAAGTAGCAAAACTACTATTGTGGTTACATTAAAACAAGTTATTCTCAATCTTACTTTATGAAGTTGCTTAGATGATTTGCAAAAGCATACAATTTAATGAGAAATTAAATAAGTTAACTTGATAATGAGATAAAAGGTTTCTATGAGAAAAGACACAATTAAAACAATGGCACATAAATTTCATGGTGTATCAGGACTAGTAAAGTTTTTGACAAATTGGTTGACAAAAGTACCTTTTCTAATAACAAAAAAGATCTGATTAGGTAATATCTATCATGTCCAAATGAAGGCTTGGGAGACAGGCAAATGGAGATAGAAGGTTTTAGGTAGATCAATGCACTTTCCAACTTAACTTTTAATATGTCAGACTTCCAGATTATTTTTATTTTCCAAGACAAAGACATTGGGGGCTTTATACCTTCTCAGGAAAGAAACATTCATGATACTTTTAAGTCTCACACAGAGGGAGCACTTTCGTGGAATCCAATTACCCATACCCTAAACCCATGATAGCTCAATTTGTTTTCTGAGCCTCACTCTACCTCTAACGCAAAAAGAAGGTCACACCATTTGCTCCAACATGGAATATGGAATCACACCATTTTGATTTCTTCTCACTTTGTCTCTAATTCATCCATCTCTCTCTCTCTCTCTCTCTCTCTCTCTCTCTCTCTCTCTCTCTCTCTCTCTCTCTCTCTCTCTCTCTCTCTCTCCCCCTCATCACACTCTCTGTATGTGCACCTTCACATCTCTCTCATATATGAAATATTAAAAGCAAATAAAGAAAATGTTAAGGATCACCAAGGGTCCAGCATGTGCAAGGTGAAGAGAGTGTGGGTAATATTGGGAGTAGAAATGGTGATGTAAATTATATGTTTGCATAAAAACATCATAATGAAACTTACTTCTTTGTACTAGCTAATGTACATCAAAATAAATTAAATTATACACTGAAAAGAATCATGATTAAACCCCAGATCATTAGGCATGTTGTACATGGGCCAGGACCAGTGACTATAAGATATTTTTCTAGTAAGCAACAGGAACATGTATTTCAAAAAAGACTTGCTCTCCAGTCATGCTGGAAAATGGAGTACACAAACAATCTGGATGCTTTGGCTTCTATGCTCCCTCTTCCTGGACAGCTCTGTCTCTCCCTTCTGCCCTCCTAGTTTCTTTCTTTTTTATTTTTTACATATACATTTATATTATTATAAATATATAAAATAAACTACATACAGCAAGAAGAACCACAAAACAATCAGAAATTATATTAATGTTACATTCATAGGTTTTGGCTATTGAATTTGGAAACCTTGAAGAAAACATATTTCCTATCTACATTCTGAATGTAAATCAATCCTGCTCAAGTCTCTGATGGGGTTGAAGACCAGGTAGTTTACTTTTACAATTAAGCTTAGTTGTCTAGTGGTTAAGATGTTTTTAGGTCTAGATAGATGTTTTAAGTTGATAGAGATGAAATATGATAGACTATAAGATTTTAAATGTTGGAAATGGATGTTTGCGACTGTCATCCAATGCACTTCAAGAGGAACTAGGGGGCAGGGGCAAGGGGCAGGGGCAGGAGCTGGGGGAAATGTTTATATGGGGCCTTATATATTCAACTCCTGAAGTATAGAATCCAGTTCAGACTAGAACGTTCTCTGTTGGGTAGAAGAATGGAGAGTTACTTAAAATCCAAAAGAGCTAAGCGGGCTGCACAGGCTCTTTGTTGAGTATTGAGACTGCATTTGTCTCTCTGGCCCATGAGTCTAGGTAGACCAGTTTAGACCTGTCTCGTCTCATCTAAACTCTTCTGCCAAGAGCTCAGTTTATGAGTTGCTTCATATGAAATTGTTCCAGTGTGTCAGTAAGCCTTTACAGCCCTCTCCATAGCACAGGACACACTCACAAAAGGAGGGGTAGCAGTCAACTTCACTGGAGAGCAATCTATGAAAATGATTTCAGAGCACTGTACTGGTGTCCGACTCCTGGGCTAGTGTTCAGGAAGATTAGGAAAGGAGGCCCAAGGAGCCAAGGTCTAACACAAGGCACATGTTTCAATCTAACATTTCATGTCCAAACCTACAGAGAGCTGTATGGGAAGAGAAAGCACACTCTCATTGTGAGCATGTTCTAATGTTCTTATTCCTATTTTCTTCCCTAGCAATCTTCCCACTACCTTTCCCCTAAGACATAAAGAGATATTTCAGGCAGTCTGCTTTTTATATTATTTCAGACAGCTGCTATGGTTTTATTTAGTTTTTTTCTTCAATAATCCAAGGAGGATGGAGGAAGTGGGTTGATATTATTCCTCCTCTAGTGTCATGAATATTTAATATGAAAATTCTTTCTTGTTTAAATTTACATTGACAAAATGATTTAAATAATATTAAGCATAGAGAAATCCTGGTCCAGGAGGACATTATTTCTTTTCTATAATACACATTCCTCTAAAAGAGCTTAGAATGATCTGTAGTTACTGCCTTGTGGATTTCATTGTAATGACAAGCAAATGGTGTCACTTTAATGTACCCCAAATACTATTTCAAATTAATTTTAATATAATTATATTTTACCCTTCTTTTTTCTCCATCCAAATCCTCCCATATATCCTTCCTCCCTGCTCTCTTTCAAAATCATGGCCATTTTGCTTTTAATAATTGTTTTTGAATATGTATATGAAAACATTTTTTAAAAATTCACTATTTTGTATTAGCTAATGTGCAGCAAAACACATTCAATTATATCATGAAAAGATTAAGCTCTCTCTCTCTCTTTCTCTCTGTGTGTGTGTGTGTGTGTGTGTTCCTAAATATAACCTGTTCAGTCTGTACAAAGCTACCTGCATGTGTATTTTCAGAGATGACCATTTTGGACAGGAGAACCAATTGCTGTGGTGTTCCCCAGAGAGGACCATCTCTCTTATTTCCTGCTCTCAGTTTTCTGGGATTATCTATAGTTTTTTTGTGTGTAGGGTTAAGGCCTCATGGATATGTCTTCTTTCACCTTTGTATATCCATCAGAATACTTACTGAATTGTAAGAAACCATTTGCTATTTTAGTGTGAAATGGTATTGATATTATTTTTATACTCTGTCTAATTAACCTTAATAAAATTATTTACTAAACTATGTAATTCAACATGCATAAGTATTAATAGCAATTAGCATATGACACCCCTTTCTTTATAAAATGACACAAGGACTATCATATTAGAGTCACAGTGTTTT
The DNA here is from genome assembly GCF_903995435.1 of Acomys russatus. Taxonomy (NCBI): domain Eukaryota; kingdom Metazoa; phylum Chordata; class Mammalia; order Rodentia; family Muridae; genus Acomys; species Acomys russatus. The sequence goes on from NC_067159.1 coordinate 41,532,211, forward strand.
TGGTTCATTTTATTGAAATGATCTGTCCTTAGATAGAAATGTTATTCTCATATGTTTTATGTCCCACTATCAATGACTCATCACTATGACTTATATTCAGAGTAGCTTTTGATGTGCTCTGAACTTAAAAAAGAATAAATAAATATATATTTCTTCTTACCTTTGAAGCACTTTTGTGGAAATTACAATATTATTTCTCTTAGAAATAGGTGACAGCAGAAAAAGAATGCATTTGAACCAATCTTAAGCCCTTCCAAAAATATAAGCTAATATTTACAACTTTCATATATATATATATATATATACACACACATTATATCACCAAGAAACATATTCCAGAGTCATCAGTCTCTATGAAATGAAATGTTTGTAAATATACAGGTTCTGTTGAAAAATATCTTCACATAATCAGTGTGGCAGTTCCTAGATGGTGTGTTAAACTTTCTAATAATTTCTCTATTTCATAATGTAGTTTATAAATATTCTCTTTGTTATGTCTGCCATAAGAATATACTTTATTTTTTAAAACAAACCATCTAATGAGACATAAAGCAGATATGACCACTGATGACTTGAATTGAGGATGCTGGAACTATCTCATAATTCATTTTGTGGTCACAGTGTTTTCATTTTTTCCTTTTTTAAAGTACTGTCATTTATACAATGATTGAAATGGACCAGTGGGTAAATCGACTTGCTGAAAATTTTAAAACTTGAGTTCAATCCCAGGTCCAACATAGTAGAAGGAATGATCTCATTTTTATAAGCTGTCTTCTGTCCTTCACATGCATTCCATGACACAGACATATACAAAAATATAAAATAAATAAATAAATGTGTTTTTTAAAGACAGTTATGGATAGACATAGACATATGCCTTCATTTATAATGCATACATATATAAACATATGTATGCACATATGTGTATATAAATAGCTTACAAATTCTTATATATAAGCCTGTATGTACACACACACACACACACACACACACACACACACACACACACACACACACACACGGTAGTGGTTATTTGCCAGTAAAGCATCATCCCATTAAATGAATTCACCAGTATTACAAATGCAGGTATGAGAGAAAGTCTAAAGACAGAGTAAATTTATATTTTTAATAATTTATTCAGATTACATCCTGATTGTTATACCCTCACTTGTACCTTCTGATTTCCTCCTCCCTTCCTATTTTACCCTATTCCCTTCCCTTAGACCTGTGACACAAGGGGAGCTCCTCCCCCATCATATGATCACAGCCTATCAGGTCTCATGAAGGTAGCCTGTTTCCCCTTCCTCTGAGTGCCACCAGGCCTCACTACCAAGGGGAAGTGGTCAAATAGGGGCACCAGACTTCCAGAGTAAATTTCTAATGGCTACTAATGCCTGGGTGGGCAATCTTTTGTAATAAACTGAGAGTACAGAATCTGGAGAACAAAATAGTTAGCGATTCTAAGAGGATAGCATCTTTGGAGGTTATAGGAGTTGACTTTCTTTCCTATATACCTTGCTCATGTTTTTATTCACCTGGCCATCCTTCTGTTTAGAGGAATTTTAATATAGCAACATTGCTGCTCTGGGAAGTGATCACATTCAGAAACACAGGTCTGTGTGATCTGGAAGGAATAGTGACATGCTCTTCTTATACACCTAATATCCCTCTGGCTGGAATGCATACCCACTGGCTGGAATATGGGCACAGCATTCTTTAAGCCCTCTGGCTGGAATGCATACCCACTGGCTGGAATATGGGCACAGCATTCTTTAAGCCCTCTGGCTGGAATGCATACCCACTGGCTGGAATATGGGCACAGCATTCTTTAAGCCCTCTGGCTGGAATGCATACCCACTGGCTGGAATATGGACACAGCATTCTTTAAGCCCTCTGGCTGGAATGCATACCCACTGGCTGGAATATGGGCACAGCATTCTTTAAGCCCTCTGGCTGGAATGCATACCCACTGGCTGGAATATGGGCACAGCATTCTTTAAGCCCTCTGGCTGGAATGCATACCCACTGGCTGGAATATGGACACAGCATTCTTTAAGCCCTCTGGCTGGAATGCATACCCACTGGCTGGAATATGGACACAGCATTCTTTAAGCCCTCTGGCTGGAATGCATACCCACTGGCTGGAATATGGGCACAGCATTCTTTAAGCCCTCTGGCTGGAAGATATCACACATCTTTAATGCCAATCAATAAAATCTAATTGAGGGGCAGACAAAATAATGAGTCAACAAAAGGCTGACAGAATAAGTCAGAGATAGAATAAGCCCAACTCTCACAAAAACAGAAAGGAAAGAGAAGCTACTTAAGAGCACATCAGGGGTGTTTCTGGGAACAGTACAGGAAGTTTGTGGAGAGACTACAGTCCAATGGAGTAGTAGAATCCATTCAGTTGAGTTCATGCAGTTGGGTTGAGTTTGGTGCAGGCAGTTTGGTGAAGTTCAGTTTGTGAGTTCAGAAGCAGTTATTCCAAGCAATGCTGAGAGAAACCAGTTTGAATCAGTCATATTGGAGAAAAGTTTTGAGCCAGAAGAACTGAGCTGAATCATCCAGCCGGAGTTCAAGAGGAATTATAAAGATTGAATTTGTCAGTGGTAACTCTTGGAGGCTGGGAAAATCTAGGCCTAGGTTAGCAGACAGAGGCGGAAAGCTGAAAGTTCTGGGCTTACAGATTAGATTGTGTGGAGGCTGTAAGTTTCCAACCCAGACCTAGGGATATTTAGATAGAAATGCTTTGGGCCCTGTGTTATTAAACCTTGGGTATGGATCTCATCTTATCTGTCATCTGTGGAAAAAAAATCCAAACACATCTGTCTTTTTTGCCATTATTGTAAAGAATAAGACTGTCAATTGTATCTCAAAAGTTTTATGTCACAGTTGGTAACAAGTGCTTTATAATTCTTTTTTCTAAAATCAAACAAGCAAAAATCAGCCCCATCCCCCAAAAGAAAACTGCTTCTTCACTGGTTTCTGCCAATATTTTAGCTGGATAAAAGTTTCCAACTACAGGAGATTTGGAGGCCTGCTCTTTTTGAAAAGGAAAGAGATGGTGGATAAAGAAGTGATGAGGCACAAAGGAGCTAGGAGGAGTGGAGAAAAGACAAGCTGGTTGGGATATTACATGACAGAAGTGTCTACATTCAACAACAACACAAAGACTTAAGAAAAAACCTTGCACCTCTATTTTCATTTCACATTTGTTTCTTTGTTGTTTTTTTTTTTTTTTTTAAACACTTTCAGTGTGGTGAGTTGAATGAAAAGTGTCCCCAATAGTCTCATGTATTTGAACTATTGGTCCTCAGTTCATTGCTTTGTTTGAAGAGGTGTAGGTAATAACACACTTTTATTGGAGGCATGCCATTTATTCAATAAGTGAATGCCTAAAAACTGGTAAAGAGATGGCTGACTAGGCCTTACCTTTCCTAATTCTATCTTATTACACTTCAAGAATAATGGTACCTATATATATAGGAGCACAGAATATTCATGGACATTCTACTATTAGTGTTTAAAAAGTCTAATTTCTGACACTTGTGAGTGCCTCCTAGCTGTCTACATAATTTTCCTCCATCTGACTTGCAGACATATTACAGTACCACACACATGATAAAAATCAGCTGTAAGACCTCCCCATCCAGGGGACATGGTCAAATATGGGTAGCCGGCTACTAAGAAGAGACTTTATATCCTATGAGCATATACAGGGGGAGGAGGACCTCCTCAGTCACGGTCATAGGGGAGGAGAGTAAGGGGAAAATGGGAGGGAGGGAGGAATGGGAGGATACAAGGGATGGGATAACAATTGAGATGTATTATGAATAAATTAATAAAATGTATTTTAAAAAATCAGCCATAAATGGAAGCAAATATCTACTATGGAAACTGAGACTGCCCTATGGTTGAATTAATGTCTTATGGCAACTGGATTATGCTCTCAAGTGATGAGCCATTTTCTCAAGCCATCTTGTACAATGATAAGTAAGAAAATGAAAAATTAGATCAAAATTGGACCAGGACTGTTACTATGCATCCTTATCAGTACTTTTTCTAAGTATTCCTATTCTTTAAACCAAAATCCGTGACTGAATCAAACAAATTAAAAGGTCCAACAAGCCTTATAAAGAAGTGTACCAGCCATTCACATTACACACCAATGCTAATTGATCCCAACTTTCTAGTCAATTCTGAGACTTCTTGGAGGGTTTTTAATTATCTTCCAAAAGAGGATGTAGCCTTCACTCACTTATTAGTAAGAATAATATGTAATTGAAGCATGGAATGTTCTAGTTCTACATTACATCTTTATGTCATAGTCAATGAAAGAAAAGTTGTGCAAGTAAATTATCTCAATGGAAAGAGTTATGGTTAATATGCTAGGTCCTCCACTTTGTGTAAGAAGAGAAGTGGCGTAAGGTAAAAATTTATCTGGAATTTTAGGCAGGAAAATGTGTTATCTAATTGTTAAGGGATGAGAACAAGTCAGTTTTGCAGCCCTTCATGAATAAATTTGGGGAAGTAAGTTTGATTTTGAATCTATGTAAAAACATGCAAGTCATAAGGATTCAGGACTGAGGAGATGTCTCAATGGATGGGACTATTTGCTGCTCTTACAGAGGACCTAACTTTAGTATCCCCATCAGGTGGCTCTGATGCTTATAACTCCAAATCCAGGGAATCTGACACTATCATCTGTACTTTGTGAATATCAGATATACATAGACATAATGAACACACAGACATACACATATAGACATAATTTTAAAATAGTAAAGAAAAATCTAATATAATGACATCAGGATTATATGATCACACCCAGCAAGTGTCTCTAGGAATGTATGATAAAACGGCTAGTCCATTTCAGCTAATGTCATTTAGATCATCAGTGTACTTTTCAATAAAAGAAGCATATATGATAGCAGAAATGTGAGCTATACATTAGCTGCAATAGAATTAATTCTATACTTGTGATACAACACAGTCTTTCAACAAGACCAGTTAGGCATTTTCCCATAAATTATCAGTCAACTCTCCAAAACATTCCCTAGGGTTCAGCTTGACTAACTGATAACTTAAAAACTGAGTTAGTCTTTGTAGTGGATGTAAACATGATTTCATTTTGGTTCCAAGTGTGAGATGTGAAACTGCCTTGTGAGAGGGTGCCGATCTTTGTCAGCTGGAGAGTGCTTCATGCAGGAGCGTGATCTTTGCCAGCTCCAAAGCATCCTGGTGCAGACTCTGAAGGAATACAAATAGGAGCCCCCAAATTAGAAAGATCACTTCACATCAGTTTGCATTGCTTTACATGGCTTGGTTTTGCATTGTTTCGCTTTGATACACTCCTGGAGAGATATGCTCCACAGAAAGCTTTGAAGAGCCTGCTGCTGCTGATTTGTTCCCACTGCTGCTGTGTTTGCTGTTGCTTTGCTGGAATGCTAACATCTTAAAGAAGAAGAATGGAACTGAGTCTAAAAATGTCTCATTCCCCTATCCCTCCTAACCTTCTTTCTCTCCTCCCTAGGATTGGATGGGAAGATTCTGTAATAATCAGGTTGATAGAATGTAGATAGATCCTGAAGGCACTGTTGAAACACTGTCTTAAAGATGACGACCTATGAAAAACAGTGTTACATAGCATGTCTTAGTGTACACTTTAACACAGTGCTCATCACATGGTGCTGTGTGTCTATAGAGAAATATGAATAGGTTTGAATAGGAGTGGATAAAATATTGGCTTTGCTTATCAAGACTGAGGAGTTCATATTTTTTTGTCCTTACTTGACACATTAATCAGAGGATGAGTGAAAGCACTGTTAATTTTAAAGCTGTCACTGCACTGACCCCTGCACCTATTTGGTTCCTGGCTTCAGTTGACGAAAAAACAGGTATGAGGCTTCTATCATGAAGGTTGATATCTCTGATTATTTTCCCCATATTTCTGCTATTTCCAAGCTCCGAAGGTGTCAGCTCTAAGGCAAGACTATCTAGAAGGAAATTTGCGACAGGCAACAAGAGCCTCCAGCACAAACAAAGCATTGGGAATCATAAGCTAAGTATTATCTTTTGGTTCTCTCTGAAATTATGAATAATGCAGGTCTCCTAAAAGCTACATAGCTGCCGTAAAGTTAATGTGAGATATGAGAAAGTCTACGTTGTATGTATTATTTTGAGCCATAAACTGCAGGAAATTCCTTTGGTGAATTCCTTAGTTACTTCTGATAGCCAGTGATATACCCACCCATCCCCAACTGCCCTGTGCTATACTTACTAAGGCTTGTTTTTGTAACATTTGCCAGAAAATATCATGACCAGGAAATACCTTCTGTGTCGCCACCCACCTAGTGTGATGTAGTTTTCACTTAATGTTTGCCTAACACTGGAGATTTTGACTTTTGCCAGAAAAGAGCACATCCTTTCTGAGCCACTTCTTCTCTAAGCTGCTCCTTCATTATTTCTTCTTAAATTTTTATAATTCTGCATAGTGCTGTGAAAAATATTTTGCATTGTGTATCCACAGCAAGCAAACTGTAAATATTAACCATAATTTCAAGGCATTGGTATGTTAGTAATGTGTTGGAAAATCAAGTTAACTAGATAAGGCAAAATTCCTTAAATCTTTAAATTTCACATTTTTGGGAGATATTTTGTTTTGTGAGAATATTTAAAAATAAAATACTATCATCGCAATAAAGATGAAAAGATCCTAAAAATGATAAAAGTTCCTTTCCTAAAGAGAAGGGGGAAATTAGGGCAAAGTCAGTCCAGCTGGAAGGCTATTCCCCTCAGTGAGAGAACTGCCTGTGGTCTGCTGGCTTTCAGCTGATGTGTTTAAGAGATCTTGGACTTCTCCATTTTCTTTGTTTTCTGGAATCTACCACCATTTCCTCTGTTTTTAAGCTTGTCATTATGGCTGCTTATGTTCAGATCAAGGAAAGTAGGGATCTTAAGACCAAAAGACAGAGTGACCTGAGGCAAATGTAGGTTGTTCACATTAAATATCTACTTAAGAGAGAGGTAGCCGTATGCTCATATTGACGACTTGTATGCTTTCTGGACGCACTTGTGGAGGAAGTATTTTTTTCAATCAGCTTTTCTAGCTGAGAGTGAATATCAGAAAATTTAGATGATGAAAAGTCAATTTGACTCAATGGGACATTAGATTGCTTCAAGCAGCATAGGAAACCCAACTCCCTTGGGCACAGGATGAGCAAGGCATGCCCTCTTCCATTCAGGCCCTGGCTGTTGTTCTACTCAGATGATGAGTATATTCCTTGGAGTCATCAGGAGGGTAGTACTGAACAATCCAGTTGTCCAGCCATCTGGCTGCCATATAAGTGCACAGCAACCCTGAAGTATGCATGTGATCCAGCAGTGCTCAGCAAAGTGGAGTATTTTGCATGTCCAGCAGCTCACAGCAACAATGGAGTATTCTTCATGTGGTACAGCAGCTGGCTTTTGGGTGCCTTGATGATGTTGATCTCAGTGATGAGCCTCTGTGCTTCAGCAGACCTGTACTGCCACATGCCTGTACATGTGAATGTGTTGTGTCATCAGGTCCTTAGGAACACCGAAGGTCTGCAAGGCCAGCTCTCTGGTAGGGGAAAAAAAATCAGGGCTCCTCTTCCATTCCTAGGTATGAACTTCAACTTGACAGTGAGTTCAGTCACAAGGATGAGGAACACAAGGGTTTACTGTTGCCTGCTTTTGGAGCTGCCAAAATATCCTTGCCTTCCAGAAGTGGCCTGATACTTTTACTCCTGGTCTCACTCGTGTGCTTGAAGCTCATTTCTTCTATATCTTTCAGAGTGTTTTCATTGAGCAGATTATACAAGGAAGCAAATGAAGTGTCCTGAAAAGTACCCGTCTGTCCTAGGGCCAGGCTGGGCACTTCAGTGTCATTCGACTTCTCCACACCATCTTCTGTTTTTTCACAAACCACTGTGTTTCCTTCTGTTTTTGCTTTTTTAGTGTCAGGCCCAGCATCAACTGCCATTTTCCTCTTTTTTTTTTTTCTTCTTGTTTTTTAGTTCTGAATCAGGAAAAGGTATTGCTGCTGTCTCCATTGATTAAACTGGAGTGTGATTTGTTAACTGTTTTATTTTCCATTGTCTTGTCAGGTATGCACTTTGTGCTTCTGCTGAGTCCACATCACAGAATGCTTCAAGGATTTTCTTTCTTTTTACTTTCCCAACTTCTACAGTTTATTCAGGCACATCTCTGCTTTGAGGTTGTAATAGGCTTCTGTCTGATGCTTCTTGCTGCTTCAGGTTCCACTGCCACAGTGTGGCGTTCCTCTTCTTTATCTTCTTGTGCAGGAGTTTCATTTGAAAGTGTGATGCACCAGTGGGCTGCACTTAGCAGACTGAACTTGAGAGTGTGTCACAGACCCAAAATCTTCCATTTTTTTTTAACAGTGATGGTTTTATTTTAGGTCATTTGAACAACAGAAGTAATTGTGCAAAATTTGAAAGAAATAAATACATAAATTATTACATCATGAATTTGTAAAAGTAACTTTTATTATCCAGATGTAATTGTAATGTTATAGGTGTGCTTCTGAACAATCTCACCCTTTCTAGCTCTTTCTGAATTCTGGCTGCCCAGTTCAGCTCAGCTGTTCTGTCTTAAAACTCCTCTCCAAGCTGACATATTCAAACTGGCTTCTCTCAGCTTCTGACTGAATTACTTTGCTTATTCTAAAACTAACTCTAGCAAGCTGTTCTAGTGTTCTGGTTTCTTCTCACTCTGTGGCTTCAATTGCCTCTGTTGCCCTTCACTGAACTGCACAAACTCAACTGCTGTGAACTGCTGAATGCATTCAACTCCACCATACTCTCATCACGTTGACTTCCAACTCATCTGATGGACTCAACTCCACTAACTGACTTTGAACTTACTGGACTGAACTCAACTCTACAAACTGTATTATCCTAAATAGCACCTCTTTCCTGTCTGTTCTCATGAGAGTTGGACATATCCTAGCCCTGACTCATTCTGTCAAATCTTTCTCTTATTTGTTACTTTGTCTGCCCCTCAATTAGACATCGTTTTCAAACACGGCTGGTTCCTTATGTAAACTAACTTTCATTGTTTTGGATTAAAGCTGTAAACTAAGGGTGTGTCTATATTCCAGCCAGATCCTACTGTAATCCAGGCTGTGTCTTCATTCCAGAAACATCATATACACGTACAAGGTCTTTGGATGTGATATCTCACCACAGCAGCCATGTCGCTGAATTAAAATCCTCTACATTAATTTAATAATGAAATACTCCATTATTCCATAACAGTTTTAATAAATCCTGTCATACCTGTATACTCTCTGTCAGTGAAGCAGTACTGTACACCAAAAAAATATATTTAATATGTGAAAATAGTCAATCATAGATTTAAATGCATGAGCTTTTACATCAGCATCAAAATGAGTTCTTTTTTGAGGTCTAATGTATGCTATATGGCTGAGCGAAGTACTTAACCTACATCTTATTCATAAAATGGTGTTTTAATAATATAACATATGCGATAACATATAATTAATTTCAGGTAAATTATGTCTTCTTTATTGTTAGATTTTAGGTGAAAGCATTACTTAGTAAAATGCTATGATTCACTGAGTGTGCTCAGTTTGATGTAGCACTCAGACTAGAACTTAAGTAGTAGTGGGGAATCAAAGCATGAACTAAAATTGGTGGACATACACATAATCCCAGCAACCTCATTAATGTGTGCCTCTTCTGAAATACATAGCATGATTCTTAACTATACAATGAGACACTGTGTCAGAGCAAGCTGTGGGGAGGACAGAATGGAGGAATGAAAGAATGTCTGAAGTAAGAATAGAAGAAAGAATGCTCAAATTTCATAGATTTCTGCAGTTTCTAAGCTTGACATGAACTATAAAACGAACAAAATCAACCAATGGTAGCACTGTTGCAATGGGTTCATTCTCCATTAACTCAATGCCAAACAGAAAGGAAGAAAGGGTGTTTGTATTTTGATTTCCTAGTCTACATTGCACCACCTCACGTCACTAGAGTGCAACAGTACAAAACATTTGCTGCTGTTCCATATTTCAATATCTTCACCAACAACATTAATACATTAAAAGTCATTCTTTGAGGGGCTCTACTCAGTCTGCTTGGAAAACATAAGATTTGCACTAACTGATGTGAATTGGATGTCAGGCACCATTCTAGATGTTTTATCTATGTATTTCATTTTCTGTCTCACCAAAGCTCTGAGAGGTAGATGTAACAATCTCGGCTTTATTGATGAAGAATGTAAAAGAGTAAAACATAAAGTTGATGATTAACTTGCTGAGAGTAATTTAGGTCAGCCAAGGAAGACAGGGGTTTGATTTCAACTTGCAAAATCCACAGTTTGAGACTTTAAGCACTGTGCCAAAATGTGCTTCCTGACATGAGCTCAGGACTCCATGAGCTGCCTGTATAACATTTGTACGGAGCATTTATGTGTTTGTGTGCATGTTATTCACAGATCCATGCCTATAATGACAATAACTAATCACCATCACCTCAATAGAATGGAGAAAGATATTCATTTCGTAATCAAAATATTTATATCTTTAGAATTTTAATAAGTAGAGGTTTTTCTGAAGTAAGAGCAAAAAGAATTTATAATTTAAAAATTAATTCAATTGAATTCTAAAAATAGATTAAATGAAGATAAGTTGAGATAGTACACTTAGTAATAAAGAGCCAATCACAGTGAACAAATTAGGAATATTGGCTAAGTTGTTCTGAAGTAGAAAACCAGAAATTTCTTTAACACATTTTTCTGGAGGCATTTCATTTATGTTGGAATAAAACGTATTTGGTTGGGAGTCACTTTAGTTCTTCAACTGATCTTTTATTTCATGAAATGAGGTGTATATATCATGGTCTGGTTCCCCATTGGTCACATTCTTTCAAAGATTTTACAATTATCAGACATGATCTCTTAGGCCCACAATGTGTGTAGAGCATTGGAGTGTCACATGGAGATAAAATGCTGCTATTAATTTGTAAGCATGTATAGTATTTGACAGAATCTTCTTTTTAATTCCAAGTCAAATCCACTAAATCACTGATTCCAATCACATTCAAAAGAAAACAGAGCACCTGTATTGCTCTTAGGAAAGGAAACATTAAAACATGATTAAGAAAAATAGTCACTTAAAGAAAGTAGAAAAGTCATTTGCGTAATATAATCTTGCTCAGCACCTGTTGGGCATTGGTTTGAGGTGACTGTCAGAACACGTTGTTAAATAACACATTGACTTCTCCCTTTTCTAATAGGCCTGATATTAACAGTTTAATCATGGATTGTATTGGATGCGCTAAGAAAATGCATGCTGTCAAATTTAATAAATGAGTTTTGCTAGCACACAGAAACTGAACCTACGTATATAGGAATGCCCATATTAATGTTTCAGAACAAAACATTTGTACAAATATCTTCATTGAAGGCTTAGAATGACAAGGATATCATAGACCTTATAGATAACATATATACTCCGGATATTTTGAGTTAGACTTTTTATGTATAGATATAGTTTTATAAAGCCAAATTCTGCTATAGAGAGAAAAATACAGAAAAATTGTTAATGAAACTGGAAGTAAAGTTAGTGGTTCATACATCTTGCTTTTACATCAGTGTGATTATGAACCTTGGAAAATTTAATGAATTTCTCAGAAAGTCTGAGATCATCTGGGAAAATAACTTCACAGAATTACTGTTGAATTACAAAGAGAATAGTTATGACATTGTAGCATCAGAGATTAGAAATTAGAAATTATTAATGAAGTATTAACGCTATTTTCTTTTGTCATCCTGAAGAGATCATATGTCAAATCATATAAGCCATGCATTTCCAGTACCAAGTTTTATGGAAAGAAGATATTTGGGAGAAGGAGAGAAAGAAGGAGAGAGAGAGAGAGAGAGAGAGAGAGAGAGAGAGAGAGAGAGAGAGAGAGAGAGAGAGAGAGATCAAATCATCAAAGGAAAGGTTTCACTGTGTTTGATCCTGGGATGAAAATTTTCCTGTTTGAAAATGAGGGAAAGAAAGCTATGACTTTATGAGCTCTACTTCTGAGTCAAAACTCAAAGCAGTAGTGGGCCAGGATCTGGTAGAACTGACCATTAATGTGATTGGTTCCATGTTTTGAATTGACAAATTCCTATGTATTCATTTGAAGGAAGACATAGCATGTTGTAATAACCAGCTTCAAAGCAAGTCAAGTGCTAATGGTATGAAGATGCCAACCAATCCATGAGGAAGAGCACAAAATTCTACCCACAAGGGGAAGTGTATTTAACGAAGTATGCATCTGGACTGGCAGAAAAGCAAGGGGGTTTTGACAGTTTGGAAATGAAATGTCACCTTTTATCGTGGATAAATATCTTGGTCTGATTGGTTAGGAGGGAGGCTTTCATATTCTAAAATGGTTTTCTGTAAAATGGTAATCATCAACACATTCACGTTCGTACTTGATTTAGTTGGAACTAAAAATGTTTCCAATAGGAAAGACACTTTATGTTATGTTCACATATTATTAATTTAACAAATACATGCTGTGTCCTTTAACAAAAATGTCGAGGTTCACATTACGCCCTAGGAATAGAAAGTTGCTTCTGACAAGATTGCTCTTCTTAGGAAAGTTCATAGTCCAGTGGGAAAAATAGATGTTTGAACACAGAATTTCAATAAAGGGAAACAGTGAACATGTTCTTAAGAAGTTACCAAAAGCTTCTTGAAAATGGAAACAACCAAGTTCATTTTGTTAATGACGATGCAAGTAAAGTCTATATCTAAAACACTGCAAAGTCACCATTAAAAAGAACACTATAAAGTCTGGTAAAACACAGCTTCTCTCATACTTTATTCTCTCACAGCACAGACTATCTATACAAGTATTATCATTTTACATTTTGTTGAATGTATCCTGTGGTTGATTATATGTTCTGTTTTGTTCTGTTTCTTCCACATTACTCCTTTATTTAACTCTCTGGATTGCATCAGTGTCTCCTTTATTCATTTGAAACAACTCAGCTAATTCTGTTCAGTTCAGTTCAGTGATGACACTAGTTACCTAGCAATGGTGTCCGTTCCGACATATTAAGAGTTCTATTTCAAGACAGACCACTGCTCAGAACCCAGTCATGAATCTCAGACTATCACGCATGCTGCTGGCTGGCCAGTTCTATACATGCCCAGGTTTCCCAAGGACACCTATTTGAGTTGTATGAAATTGTGGGCATAACTCACAAGACTCAGGGAAATGCTTTGCTTTCATTGCTATTTATATAATTTCTTATAACCATTACTTATAATGTTTAAAAACAGTATAAAAATACAGTCATCAGAGGAAAATGTCAAAAGTCGAAAGGAATTAGGCAAGATATATGAAAACATTCAGTCTCCATGACCTTCTCTCCTTGCTCTCTGGCTCGCATTCTTCTAAGACTTTTAGAAATAGCTCATCTAAATGACAATAGAAAATCCTATCATTCACAACCTATCAAGGGTTTCAGTTACATGTGCCAGGGACAAGCATACAATTTGGCCAACATAGGAGAGTGGCTGGTTTAGTTCACTGTACATAGGTCAAGTACTGATGTAAATAGCTTACAAGCATTTACATACATGAGCATCAAACAGCAGTCTGAAGTAAATTTCATTATCAATCCTCTGTATAAAAGCAATAGCAGGGCATCTGTATTGAAGAGAGGATACTTTTAATTCAGGCAATATGACTTAATTCTCATAACTGCTTCACTAGAACATCTTTGAATAAGAACAATTATTGTACTGTGGAAAGTCTCCAAATTGGAGCATTAACTAATTAAAAGAAATGTTTCTGTGCCAAGACCTGCGATGAGATGAACTTTGCAAAGAAGTTAGAATTCACAGTGCTAACAGAACCGTGAGGATGAGAAAATGTTTGAAGAAAGAGCAGCAACCGGTAATTGATATTGCCAGTTTTGTTTCCATCTGCTCATCGTTCAATATCCAAACCCAAGAGCTGACAGATGCTGGGAAGGGTATCAGCTTCACAGAAGATGCACATTCAAGAAGAAAAGAGAGACTATTGTGTTTATCCCAAGACTTAGGGAACTAGAGTGCAAATGGTCTTTAATATGGGGGCAAATGGGGTACAGAGAGACAGAGGGAGGTGTACTACATGCGGAGTGATCTCCTTTTCAACCAAAGTGTCTTTTTAATTTTGTTGATGCTTATTCTGGCTTGAACATTATCAATTGCTTTGACCACCTCTCTCTAGAAGCAAATATTCCACGTTTGCTTGTGCTAACAGATAAATGGAAATAAGGATTAAAATGTCATTGTACATATTGATATTTCTAAATGTCAGCACAAGTTCAGGGCTCTATAATTTAAAGAAAGATTATTGAGCAGTTAACAGTGAAAGTATTTACAGTTGAGAATGCTAGGAAAAGGTAAAAAGCAACAGTAACTACCCCACTGAAAACTCTCAAGGTTTAATCAACCAGCTGTTGCGTCTGAGTAAGTAGAGGAGCAGATGATAAGACAAATGTTATTGGTAGGTTTGAGTTGAAAATTATGTGACTATATTGATATAATGTGAACTAAGAGAGACATCAAGAAGAAGAAGGAAGAAAATAGTGAACCTTTTTGGTACAATGAGTTCATCTTATTAAACTAGAAACAGACTTTTAAATGCATATCAGATTCAAGTAAAGAGAATAGGACAGCATTGAGCAAGACACCAAAGCTCAAGAAACATCACAGAAAAGGAGGGGGAGAAGTGGAAATTTGGGAGAATAGGTAATGAAGTTGTGAAACACTATATTCTAAGGATGACATGGCAACTGTGCTAATGAATGCACAACAGCTGTAGTTTTCTGCACAAAAATGAAGTCAACAAAGATTTTCTTCATAGGAAGGGTATATCTCTCTCGTCCCACCCTTCATTCTTGAGCTATTATCAGAAGATGGTCTCTGTTGGGAGGGATGTGGCACTAGTGCTTTTTCCATGTTCCTGAGGATAGCCCATGTACATGGGTCACCAGAAAATAAGAATGTGTGATGTTGCGATGGGTGCCTCTTAGGTAGATATGAGGAAACGACTGGGTAGAATTGATCATATTTTATTGTATAACTGTATAAAAATTTCAAGAATAACAAAAATTAAAGGTAAAACAAAATCCAAGGTATACTAATAACGAAACTAAGAGAAGTTCTAAATAGGCCTCCACCATCACTTATAGCTACTTGTTTTGAGTTGGCTTATAAAAGCAAGAATTTTGGAGGAAATGCATATACCATATATCTCCTGCCACTTTTGGTGTGGATAACATCTCTGCTGGGTTGCTAGGTTGGAACTGGTTGTATAAGTTGCTTTCCAGGGCATTAAGGACCACTTTGTCAAAACCACTGATTCTTCACTTGGAACGCTTCACATATCAGATAGATGATGTTGATGCTATTCCAGGATGCAGACCCTGTTGAAATTTCTAAAGATGCATCCTGTGAAATTCCAGGAAATTTGGTACATGTGCACAGAGTAGGACTGATTTTCAACTTTCTTCCCAATATATTAGATAATTTGCTTCTTTATTCCATGTAAGGCAGAGTTGAGCAAGATTCTCTCCACCATATTCTATTTTCAAATAAGCATTTGTTTGCAAAACTCTCCATCTCAGTGATTGGCATAATTGACATGATTTGCTAGTAATACCAATTTAAGTGACCCCATTTGGTTAGGAATACTAAGTCATATAAGGGTCCTTATAAATCAAGATGGTAGAGTTGGTATGCTTCATAGTTATAAGTATGCTGGTATATACCTGTAATCTTAGGGAAGGCAGCAGAAGATGTGTGTTTGAGAGTACCTAAAACCCTATTAAGAAAAAATTGGAAAATATGAAACAAGTTATCTTTCTGAAAATAAATAACTCACAATGAAGTAAATGTAGTTTGTTTGTTCATATAGGAAACTCAAATACACAAATTCATAGTAAGAATATATACTTCAGAATTCACCTAATGAATATAAATTATAAAAAATAGACATAAAATAATACAAAAAATTAAAATCAATAAATTATTAATTGCTTTGGCTTACACACACCTTTTGTTTATTGATGGAGTTAGTTTGTTATAGTAAGATGTTCTCTAAGGGGCTATTTAAAGTAGATTTATGAACAGAATTAATTAAAATTGAAAATAGGGAAGTTTTGTATTATCCTGAACTAACACACCTCTTAGATTCCCACAAAAAAAATTTATTGTCATTCTTTAAATGACTCAAGTATGTACTTAGCATTTTAAACACTTCTTTGGGTGATTTTATCATTAGTCTTCCAAATTAAAATTTCTTTAAATTTCTTTTAAATTCTTGGCTAAGATCTTCAACCTCTTTTGATATAAAGATCAATGTTAATATTAATTACTTTGTCAAAAGTTCTTCTAGAATTTAACGACATCCAAAGTTTTAACCTGCATTGTTCCTCTAAACTTCATGAATCTCCATATAGTTCTATACTTATTATCGTGACTATTTCAATATATTCATTGTTACAATTTCTGTTAGTCTGTGTCTTAGGCATAACAAAATGTCATAAACTTAATTATCTATATCTCTGGAATTTTATTTCTCATAGTTTGAGTGGTTCAAGATAACAGAAGAAAGTTCTGGAATAGTTGGAATAGTTGGTGTCTTAAGAACCATTCTGACTGGATCATCAATTAGAATCTTTTTCATAATCTTTACATGATAGAAGGAATAGAGGAAGTCTCTGATTTTTTGCTATGTATCAATTTTTATTTTTTATTGAATACTTTTAAAATCTACATGTTCTCCACTCAATTTACCCTTTTCAATAAAGAAAAGTACATTAATTATGTTAACTTTAAAACATAATACAATTGTATCCTTAATTTAAATTAAACCTTGAAACTATGAAAGCCTCAGTTAAACTGTAGCCATAAATCATAAAAATTCTATACTGTGGCCATAAATAACCAATAATTTTTCTGCGTTATACCTTGAGTAAATATTGATGTTATAATACTAAATAAAATATTATAATTAATTTTAAAGTACTTATAGTTTAGTTAAATAGACATAATAAAATATTTGACTATCATATAATAAGAATCATATAATAATGCAAAAAACATGGGAAAGGATGTAATTGTATAAACACATATATAATTATATGCACATATTTATTTTAAGTATATCATGACATTGCTGTCAAACTATAAAGAATACTTAACTTGATTAACTGATGTGTTTCAAAATTACAAATACCCGTTGAATCAATAAATTTTAAATTTAATAATGTATTCTTTTAAATATTTAGTGTAATACTTTCTACTATTATTTTTGATATTTATAATACATATACATTCCTAGTAATATACATCAAGATGCACATCAAAAATCATTTTCTGTGACCTAGTGAGATCCATATAAGGTAGAAAAGCACAGCCCAGTGCACACCAGTCAGTAATTTGATACATTAAAAAATCAAAATCCATAGAACCATTCCAATGAATCAATAGTATTTGAAATTTAATAGTCATTCATGATTAAAATGTTGAAAAAATTAGGTAACTAGGACACAAAAGTAACAGAATAATACCTGTTGTTGACAGGTGGATGAATGATATTTTATTGCACAGAGAGAAACAGAAATTTTATCTTAAAGATAGAGAATAGTACAATAGCACCAATCCTGAATGTTTAAGGAGCAATAATGTGGCTAGGGCAATTGGGCAAGATAAAGAAATAACAAATTCAAGTTGGAACATAAGGCTTTAAATTGTACTGCATTTAATGTGACAGTATCTAGGATGTAGCGAATCATAAAACTCCTCCTAAAAGGTATTACAAACGATAAATGAGTACACCAATGTTGTTATGGGCTACAAAACCAATGTACACATACAAGTAGTGTTTACATATTTAACAGAAAATTATTCAATATTAAAACAAAGAACAGTTCACTTAACATAGCTATATCAACTATATCATAAAAATGAATTATCCATTTGACTCTTTCTGCTTCTGGGTTAACTCACTCATTATGATCATTTCTAGTTCTAGCTCTACTTCTAGTTCTGGGACAGAGGGGAGGACATCCTATTGGGACTCTAGATGATAGAAGCATGGGTCCTAGAAACCTGTAAGAAGAACATTATGATAGGCAGATTTGGGTCCAGGGGTCCCACTCAAACTATGGCTCCAGCCAAGGACAATACAGGTCGTAAACTTCAAATCCCTACCCAGATCTAGCCAATGGACAGGGCATTCTCCATAGTTGAATGGAGAGTGGGGTCTGACTTTCACACGTACTCTGGTGCCCCATATTTGACCATGTCCCCTGGATGGGGAGACCTAGTGGCACTCAGAGGAAGGATAGCAGGCTACCAAGAAGAGACTTGATACCCTATGAGCATATACAGGGGGAGGAAGTCCCCCTAAGTCACAGTCATAGGGGAGGGGAGTAAGGGGAAAATGGGAGGGAGGGAGGAATGGTAGGATGCAAGGGATGGGATAACCATTGAGATGTAATAAGAATAAATTAATAAAATAAAATTAAAAAAAGAATAATCACAAAAATGATATTTAGAAATCAACTAAACCAAAAGATCAAATATGTTTATAGTGGAAATTACAAAACACATATAATAGAATTGAAGAGCACACAGGAAGGGAAAGAACATCAATTGTCATGGATGAGAGCAATCAATATTTTCACAATGCACAGACTACAGAAAATGATTTACAGAGCCAGTTTCATCATTATCAACTAACACATGTCAGTTTTTGCAACTAGAAAAAAACAATTCTGGGGTTCATTGTAAGAGATAAACTATAATTAAGAAGATCAAACATTTTTCTAGGCATGAACTGCAAGCGTCAAATAGCTCAACTCATTTGAAAATAATGTCAGGTGATGCCCACTCTAATGAGTTTTCTGGATCCCTTGTATTGAAGTTACAGAGGGTTGTGAGCTATCATGTGCACACAAGGACCAGAATTCACATCCTCAACAATAACAACTACTCTTAACAACAAAGCAATTTCTCCGTTACAGTCGGTAGTATAACTTTTAATCTATCGTTTTAAATATTTCGGTGTGGTGGTTTGAAGGAAAGTGGTCCCCATTGGCTCATATGGCAACATTAGGAGGTGTAACGTTGGTGGAGGAATTGTGTCACAGGGTGAGATTTGAGGTGAGTTTCACTCTCCCTCCTGCATGTGGATCTAAATGACAAATCTTCTGCTCATTTTCTAGCACTGTTTCTTCCTGCATGCCACCATGCTCTCTGAAACAATGACAATAGACTAAATCTCTGAATAGTAAGCCACTTTTTAAAGTGTTTTCTTTTATTAGAGTTGCCATGGTCATGCTGTCTCTTCAAAGCAAAAGAAACACTGAGTTTTTAATTGTTTTTTTTTTTCCTTTTAGGACTTGATTTTTTTTTTTAACATGTAATTGTAGCTTCAGGCACCACAAATATTTTAATTTTCACCAAGAAAGAGTTTCCAGTATTTTTTTTAGCAATTTAAAAACTTATATTTCTTTTTTACAATACATTTATATTATTACACGTAAATAAAATAAACTACCTAGTTCAAGAAGAGCCATGAAACAGTCAGGAATTATATAAATGTTACATTCATAGAGTTTTGGCTATTTTTATTTGGCAACCTTGAAGAAAACAGCTTTCCTATCTTGATGAGTCTAAAATTTTGAATGAAAATCAATATCTATCATATCTCATCATTATCAACCTAAAATATGTATCTAGTCTTTAAAACATCTTAACCTCTAAACGACTCAGCTTAACTGTGAGACTAAACTATCTGTTCTTCAACCCCACCAGGGACTTGGAAAGGGATAGTGAACCAGAAATGCAGGTTAGCTGCTTCCAAAGCGAAAACATGACAGACAGTTTGTTGCCTGAACAGTCACACAAAACTCTGCATAATGGAGTTTCAATTTTTTATCTCCTGTTCTTTTTATATCAAGAGTTTTGCCTATTTTGTTAGTCTTTTTTCTTAATATCTACTCTTTTTTTTTGTAATTTTTTGTTAGCTCTGAGTCAATATTTTACTTATTGCTGATTTGTTATTCATAATTCTTTTATGCTATTTTTTTTAGTCTGTTCTTCCTTTCCCTGTCTGGAGATGCTGTGACAGTTTATATGTGATGTTGCTACTTTTCGATGTGGCTGTTGATTGTTTTTTTTTTAATTTATTTTTATTAATTTATTCTTGTTACATCTCAGTGGTTATCCCATCCCTTGTATCCTCCCATTCTTCCCTCCCTCCCATTTTTCCCTTATTCCCCTCCCCTATGACTGTTCCTGAGGGAGATTTCCTCCCCCTGTGGCTGTTGTGTGTTAAAACTCCTGTCTCAATACTAAAATTTCAGCATCCCAAACATTTTAGAATGTTGCAGCTCAAAGTTTATTTATGTCAATACGTATTGAAATTTTCTTATGGAATTCCTTTACTCCATCTATTGCTCAAATGGAAGCTGCTTGATTTTCCAGGCATTAAAAGTTTTCTTGAATGTAATTTAAAAATTTTTTTCCGCTATACTCAGAAAAAATTACTCGATAAGACTTCACTTTGGAAAATATGTTGAAATTAATTTTGTAATACACTTTATGATCTATCCTGGAGAGCATTTCATTGCCTGGGATGAAAGAATGAATGCAGCTATTGTGTGGACTTGCTTGGTACATGTGTTTTAGATTATTTGGCATTAAAAACATCAGCTTTAATGTCTTTGTTGATTTCCAAAGTGAATTATATGTTCATAGTTACAAGTCGGGTAATTTGATACCCTACTGTTATTGTATTAGAGGATAACTATTTCTCATATGTTCCTTATATTTGAATGTGTCCATTTGGAGTGCCAATATTTCTGTAAGTATTGTTGACTATTTATCACTATACAATAGTGTCTTTGTCTCTTATAAAGTCTCTTTACTGTGCCTTAGTGTGGGTATTCTTACATTTATGGGTTTCCAGTAGGACCATGTTGTTGCGTTCCTTCACATTCATAAAACACATAAAACAATTTTCTTAAAAGTAATATAAAGTTGTCTTATTTTTTAACTTATTCAAATACTGTTTGCTCTAATTGTATCAATTTAATGTATTAACATTCAATATTACTTACAAGAAGTCCCATAGCCTTTTCTCAACTACTTACTTTTTTCAATTTATTTTTGGAAAATAGATACTTTCCTCATATGATGTTTTCTGATTATAGTTTCCTTTCCACTTAGTCCTTTCATCTCTTTGGCATCCCCCTCACCTCCAGATTCACTCCTAATTTGTCTATCATTATAAAAGAACAGGCTTCTAAAGATAACATCTTAACATGCAAAGTAAAATATAATAAGATAAAACAAAAAGCCATTATATTACGATTGGACCAGGCAAACCAACAGAAGGAAATGAATCTGAAGAGCAGGCACAGGAACATAGACCTAATTTTTCGTACACTCAGGAGTCTGAAAGCTATAATATATACAACTGGTGTAGAGCAGTGTCTGCCCTGTGCTTGCTGCTTCAGTCTCTGTGAGTTCATATGAGCGTTGCTCAGCTTATTCATAGGGCATTTTTCTCCAGCTGTCCTCCATGTCCTCTGGCTCTTAATACTCTTTCCTATCTCCTCTTCTGTAGGGTAGCCGGCGAGGAGGACTTTGATAGAGATGTCCATATAGAACAGTGTGTTCAAAGGATTCTCTCCACGTAATGTCTGGCTGTGGATATTTACATCTGTTCCTGTGTACTTGCAGGGGGAAGTTTCTATAATAATGTATCAATAAGGCACTGATCTATGAGAATAACAGAATATCATTGGGAATATATATATATATACTGCAAGACTGACAAAATTATTTTATTTTTTTAATCATGATTTTCCCACAGCTATTGATGTATTGATTACTTTTTGAAATTTAATGTCTTACTGCCATTTCAGAGTCAGTTATTTATTATACTTTATGTTATGTGGAAATTTTACAGACTGCTTGTTTTATCTCATCTTTTAAGCATTTCCTATCTTTCAAACTATGTGGCTTATCATAGTCGGCTGTTATGTTCACTATGTGACCATATTTGTACAGTTTATCCCACAAGCCTCCATCTGCGGCTGGAATAAACCAACAGGCCTCAGGGAGAAACCATCGTATCTTATTCACACTTACTGGAAAGTAGTAAGGGTCTGCCTGTGTTTATGCAGTGTCACTGTGCATGGAACAACCTCAGGGTTCAATGTAGCATCTGTGACTGTTATTAAAACCAACTGTGCCATACTCTGAACACAATATGTTCTGTGCAATGATCAATGTTTATGTTACTATGGACTGATTACTGATGAAAGAGACTCATAGCTCAAGACTGCTGCCTTGAGTCACAGACATTTATAGCAGGAACAGAAATTAGATAGGATAGAGCTTCATGTTTTACTCTGCTGCTGGAGCTGTTTTCAAGGCTCTGTTCACAAAAAGTCCTGTTGTTCTTAGTGCTTGTGAAGGTAGCTACTTGTGTAAATAATGATGAGAGTTTCTCTGTGAGACGAGATCATGAGAGGATCTTACTCAGCTGCCATCCTATTCTTCTCTTTAAAATATCTATAAATTAAGTTATATGTTCATAAAACCCACAGGTCAAAGAAGAAACAACAACAACAAAAGGATTTAAAGAAATTTAAGTTCTTGCATTCTACTAGTAGGAATGTGAAATGTATGAAATATTTAAGAGAAATTTTGGTCAATTTCTTTAAAAATTAGCTATACTTTATATGATATGCCCTTGCACTCCTACATATTTACCCACTAGAAGATCTATAAAATGACATTTTCATTCTTAATAGTCAAAATATGGATAAAATTTTTGTCCATTTAAGATAAAATGATAAACATCACTTGATATATCTGCATTAGGTAACGCTTCTCAAGAATGAAATAAATGAGCTCTGAATGCATGTAACAACACAAATGAAATTCAAGTCCAAGTACAAAAGCAGATTAAAACACTCTATGCTCCATTTATCCAAGTGCCTAGAAAATTAAAATCAATCTATACTACAATAACAAAGATGAAATGCTGTCTAAGGAAGAAAGAAGCAGTGAGAGTTGGAGACATTTTATGAAGAAGCACAGGGTACATTTCTGCTTGTGATGGATGGATGTAGTTACTGTCTTGACCACAGTTATTTTTTCACGACTGTCACATGTTTTAAATTGTATCTTAAATATCAATATTATTTCTTAAAGCAGCTGAGATATTGAATTTACATACTTTTTTTTCTTAAGAGAAGATTATCAGGAGAAATTAAAAGAAACATCACAGTTGTAAACATTAATGAAATATTATGGCGTACTGTTCATCAAACCTCAGATTTTTATTTTTATTCCACAACTGAAAGAAAGCCATGGCCAGTTTCTGAACAAAGCATTTACTGGTCTTGTAGACATGTAGCATGTCACATTGTCACTGTGTGTTTAATATGTTGCTAGGCACAAAAGTAAGAGCATGAGTTTGGAGGTGGTCTTATTCTACATGTGAGGAGTAAAGTCAGCTAGAGCAGGTGGGTAGAGTTGGATAGAGGGTAGAACTGGGAGGTACAATAAGATACATTTGAAGGAAGAATAAAGAATAGTAGTAGATAAAAGAAGAATATAAAAAAATTACAGAACGAAAAACGACACTCCATTTTACTTGTAAAAAACAACGTTGGATAATGGTGTCATCAGTGTGGATGAACTGAAAATGACCAAGTAGAACAAACATGAAGATAAAAGTGGTCATGAATTTCTTCTTTTTGATGAGAAAATATATCTTCCTCTGTTTTTAATTATTCTTCTTTCATACAAGTCATCTCAACCAGAGTTTCCCTTTTCTCCCCTCCACCCAGTTCCCCGCCCCACCTCTCCTCTTCCCGAGTGATCCACTGCTCTCTTCAGAAAACAGGATAATGTGGATGGATTTCATTGGCCATGATTATGAAATAATGGAATATTTTAACCTATGGTATTCTAATACATTCCATCTCAAACTTAGACTATAAATATAAATTCATCTGCACAAAAACCAAAATTTGCTTTATAAGTTAATTTAGAGAGAATCTGTGAGTTAAGGAAAGTCCTGTGTATAAAGGACTTTATGTCCTGATGTTTAGAGGACAAAGGGAAGATAGGCAGTGATTTACTTAGCTCTCCTGCTGTCCCTCAGAGTTTTTCCTCCATCTCTTTAAACCCTTCTTTTCTTCCTTATCTACATATTAATATTCCAGGAGAACTACAAGAAGTCATTTCCTTTTTCATTATTTTTCCAGATGCATTAATCTTGTTATGTAGATTTAGGTATTAACTCCATCATGAAGAATCATAGAATTAAACTTTAAAGGATGATGAATGGATCTTTATGTGAGCAGTGAACATTATTATTACAAGAAGTTCACATATAAGACTTTAGTTTGTGAGTATATGTAAGTGCACATGTGTATGTGCATGTTGTGAGTGTGTTCATGTGCAGTGTTTGTGTGTGTTTACATGTGTCCAACAAAGCACACACCAGCCTGTCAGAATAAAATTTGCAGTTGTCAGTTCTCTCTGTCTACAGCGTGGGTCCTGCAGATCAAACCCATGTCACCATGTTTGGTAGTAAATTCCATCTCATCAACTACATATTGGGTATTCTTGTTTCAAGTTGAGTATGTATAAAATGATGTTAAGAATTTTAGATGCAAGGCTCGGTAGCTATATAAAATTTACCTTTTACATTTTCTCTGAGTCTCAGCTTTTTTATCTATTTAAACTGGCATTTAAAAACTGTTGTTAAAGGTTAAATCTACAAACAAATGTAGCTCGTAAGTACATACATTTAAATGTTTTATTATTTTCTTCTACAAAATCTCTTGTTCTACTCACTTTATCTTGAGCAGGTCAAACTCACTCAGATTATTGAATCAGCCCAACAATCACAGTAACTATACACATAAAAAAAGGCCTTTCCATGCTAGCTTAATGTGTGGTGAGCACCAATAACACAATCTTCTGACCAAGTGATCCAGTGATGCCATTTTTTAGATTGAGACTGATATAACTCTTATTTCTTAAATGTAATTGTCACCTAGAGGCTTTCTGCTGGATAAGCTCATCCATTCTCACTCTTTCTGAACTAGTCTGTTTTAACTCTATGGTTCTGGCTCAAACGCTTCTCCAAGCTGACTGATACAAACTGGTTTCTCTAGGCTACTCCTGAATTCCTCTGCTACTAAACCCCACAAACTAAACTGCACTGAAATGCATGAATTGAACTCAACTCAATCACACTCAACTGCACTGCAATGAACTGCACCACCGAACTGCAGTGAACTGCCTGTACTGTACTGAACCGAACTCTACTCTGCTGTACAGTCTTCCCTACTGAACTCTCTTACTCTACTCTACTGCATTGTCTTTTCTACTATCTCTATATATACTGTACCCCATTCTACTATCTCAACTTTACTGTACTGCTCTTAAGTAGCTTCTCTTTCCTGTCTGTTGAGAACAGCATGGGCATATCTTATCCAGACTTAGCTTTCTCTGATTTGTCACTTTGTCTGTCCCTCAATTAGACCTCACTTTCAAACATGGGTTCTTCATTCTACAACTAAATTTACCTTCATTGTTTGGGATTAAAGGTGTGTACTAATGGCATGTTTTTATTCCAGCCGGAGGTATTAAAGTTGTGTCATTCCAGCTGCATCACATAGACCTAGATGGTTTTTGGACCCTTACCAACACTAGACTTTCATTGTCATCAAGGGGCAGGAAGAAAAATCTAATGATGTGAATGTGCCTGTTTCTTTATAGTATAAGAGACATACTTTACCCCTGCTTACAGCTCGTTTTAAGAAGCATGTATACGATATGAACAGCAAAATCATGGGAAATATAGGTACTCACTTAGAAATCTGATGAGCACTCAGCATCACTACACACTTAGAATACTAAGTTTATATTTAATTTATTGGCACATTTATAAGTTTCTCTCTTTATCCATGTGATTTCTCAACAAGGTATTTCTTACCTACCTTTAACCTTTCTGAGGCAGTTTTTCTCCTTTATAGAATTACCTTCAATGCAATGGATATGGACTCTAAAGCAGAGAGAAAACAATGTCCTTTCTGTACCTAACATTTATTATACAAATACATGGCTTTGTTTTCCCACACCAATGTTTCTCCCATTCTTGGGCCTCCAATTGGCATCCTGTAATATAGTTTTCACTTTAACAATGTGGAATCATGTAGACCCTAGATGGAAAGAGTCAGCACACTGCGGAGAAGTTGGGCCCCACTCAAACCCATACATAGGTCTTTGGTTATAAGATAACTATATTTCTGGTTTGTCTAATGTCAAAGATCCCCATGTTTCTACTGGAACTTTAAGGTCTGTTAGGATAATTCACAGAATTTAGGGTAATCTTTCCTTGTGTTTACCATTGTTTCTTGAACACTGGACTTTCCTGGACACTGGAGTTATTTGGGCATCTCCTTTCTTGTTATGTAGGTATATGCAACAACCCTAACTCTTTCTATACACTCTATAAACCTCTATCCATTGGTTAGGAATATCATGGAGGTTCCATTTCAGGAACATGGTGAGTTAAAAGATCTTCATCTTACAGATTGTTTCCTATTCTTAGAGGTTGGGTAGTAGGAAAAAATGTTCATCAAAAAATGCTTCGTCACTTACGCAAAAATCTCATATTGAAACTCCAGTCAGATCACGTACTCCAAGTGACTTAGAAACTTTTCTATCAAGCACTCTGTACTAAAGCAAATATTACAATAGAAACTTCCTTATTTCCTTGGTAACTCAGGAAGTAACAAGCGTTTTGGAAGTTTATATCTAGAAGCTAGATGGAGGATATACCTTAATGATCCATAGTCGTTGTACGGTATTCAAACTCTTGGTGACTACACTACATATCCTGTATCCATCTTAGTGCTCCTGGAGTTACTGTTATGAATATATAGCTTTAGTATTTCATTGAAAATAATAAACTTTACTCTCATCTCCTTTATTTTGAATAATAATTCAAGTGGACACTGACTAGCATGAGTGATTAAAAACACTGTTATTTTGTGCACTCTAGCCTGGATATGATGTACTCATTCCCCACTCACAACTTGCAAGTCAGACTAATTTAAACATTAAAACGGTGAATATACTGTTTTTTCTGACCTCATGTCTGTTTACTTTTATGAGCTCTGTATTCTATATTTTTATATTTGTTATCAAATATTAATTATATACTTACTAAGGATCAAACATAATATACTACAACCAATTTACCCCCTTTTCACGTTGTACTTATATTATTTTCCTCCTTAAATTTCAAAATTCGCATATATTATATGCCTAAACTTTTAATCGAACTATAAGTTTGCAGAGAATTATTATACAGTCAACGTGAAATGGAACATTTTAACCATATTCTAAACATTGTGGTGACCTGAAAAAAGTGAGGGAGGTTCTGATACAAAACAAAATTTGAGTAATGCATGTGCTTATTACATGTTATGGGAGGAGAGCTGGGTGTATATGTAGATGGACACTGATGCATGACTCGTATCAAATGAGTATACACATGTGGTGTGGAGAGGGAAAAAATTACAAAAGCAGGATAGATGCAAAGTGATTTGGAGAGGAGCCTGTGATTATCATTTTCTCCAAAGAAATACATGATAAGGACATGTACAAGTGCTAAGGACCTCTGAGATGCTCTCAGTCAATTGTATAAAATAATATTTTATGCATATCAATGCCTTCTTTTCCTAGGTATGCAGTGCTTGCATCAAGAATTCATAGCAAAACGTGGTTGTGCTGATAAGAAAGAGATTATATGAATGTGTGTCAGCTGCCTTTTGTTTCCCAAGGTTTCTCTGGCTGCTCTCCCTTAGAATGCCAATGTCAGACTAAAGAGGCAACACTGAACACTCCAAATAGTGATGTATCCTAGACAAATAGGTAATGACCTGAGGCACACCAGTTATGAAAATCTGTTTTGTTTTATTTTATTTTTTTCTTTTAGAAAAGGAAATTCTGTTTTTTGAAATTTACAAGAACACTTAGGAAATCGGGCCTAGTAAGAACCTTTATTTTTATTCTTTCATTTTAATTACTTTTTAATTTTAATTTTAATTTTTTATTCACTTTGTAGCTGGATCAGAGCTCCCTCACCCCTCTACTCCCAATCTCACTGTCACATTCCCTCCCACATTCCCTCATCCCCTTATCCTCAGAGAAGGATGGCCTCAGTATATCAGTTTTCAGCTTAAGACACTCCAGACAAAGCAGCCCAGCTATGTGAAAAGGATCCAAAGGCAGTCAATAGAGTCAGAAACAGTCCCACCTCTAAGTGTTAGGGAACCCACATAAAGAGCAAGCTGCTCATCTGCTACATATGTATAGGGGGCCTAGGTTGGTGGTTCAGTCTCTGTGAGCCCTCATGAGTCCAGGTTAGTTTACACTGTAGATCTTCTTGTGGTGTCATTGATCACCCTGGCTCCATCAATCCTTCCTCCCACTATTCCACTAGCTCTGCCTGCTGTTTGGTTGTGGGTCTCTGCATCTGTTTCCATTGGCTGATGGATGGATGAAGCCTCACGGAAGACAATTATGCTAGGCCCCTATATGCAAGCATAGCACAGTATCAGGCATTGCCTCTATCTCATGGGGTAGGTCTCAAGTTGGGCCAGTCACTGCTTGGCCATTCCCTTGATCTCTGCTCCATCTTTATGCCTGAACTACTTGTAGACTATACAAATTTTCAACTCAATGTTGTATACGCTGAAAATGACTAGTGAAAATGTGCTCTCATCTTCTTCCTTATACACTGAATTTGGATATGTCCCCCTTCACTACCAATAAACCTCATCTCAGACTTAAACCTTGAGAATGGGCTGCAGTGTTTGTAACACATATGGAAAAATATTTCTCTTTATGAATTTATTTTATTTTTTAAAAATATATTTTATTAATTTATTCATATTACATCTCAATTGTTATCCAATCCCTTGTATCCTCCCTTTCCTCCCTCCCTCCCATTTCCCCCTTACTCCCTTCCCCTATGACTGTGACTGAGGGGGACCTCCTCCTTCTGTATATGCTCATAGGGTACACATTGGCACAGGAGACAACTTCCTGAACAGAACACCAACAGCTGAGGCCTTAATGTCAAAAATTAATAAATGAGACCTCATGAGGCTGAGAAGCTTCTGTAAGGCAGGAGACACTGTCAAGAGAACAAAGCAACAGCCTATAGACTGGGAAAAGATCTTCACCAACCCTACATCTGACAAAGGTCTAATATCCAAAATATATAAAGAACTCAAGAAATTAAACACCACCAAACCAAATAACCCAATTGAGAAATGGGGCTCAGAACTAAACAGAGAATTCTCAACAGAGGAATATCAAATGCCTGATAAACACTTAAAGAAATGCTCAACCTCCTTAGTCATCAGGGAAATGCAAATAAAAACAACTCTGAGATTCCATCTTACACCTGTCAGAATGGCTAAGATCAAAAATTCAAGTGACATTACATGCTGGCAAGGATGTGGAGAGAGAGGAACACTCCTTCATTGCTGGTGGGAATGCAGACTAGTACAGCCACTTTGGAAATCTATCTGGCTCTATATCACGAATTTATTTTCATAGATTTGCTTTATTTCAGTTGTAGTAATTTTGTTTTGGTAATATAAAGTTGAATAAGAGATAATGTCATTAAGAAAACACAATATTCTATATATCTGTGACATATATGCAACTTGAGTCAGTCTTGCTTAAGGATAATAAAACTGGATTAATGGGTTAAACTAAATGTAATATTTCTCACATTACACATAAGAATCCATGGTATATTTTCTTATTGCCTATGAATTTCAGAAGTCTACTGGTTTAGAGCTATTGCATAAATGTTCCCTAATGATAAAACAATAGTAACTCCATTTTTCCTGTGATTGAGACTACTCCCTGGTATTTGGGCTTCTCCTTCTGGTGGATAAACAGGATGAAAAGGTAGATTGTGTTTTGTTATCTGAAATGAATGCTCTTTTTATCATAGACAAGTGGGTTGTTGTAACATGGAAGAGCTAAGGAGGAGGAGTACCACATGTAGTGACATTAGTTAAAATGGCAGCGAAGTAACAACTTTAATCCGAGAGAAATTAAGCATTATTTCCTGTGAGAATAAAGCTTCAGCTGATCCCCAGAGGTGAAGAATCCCAGGTGACAGGCAGTCATCAAGGATAGAGGAAATGAAGAGTGAATGGTGAGGGAAACAAGTTCTAAGTTTACTTAGTTTGATCAGCTAAAATTAGAGGCATGATTGGAGAAAAGCTATTCACATATTTATCTTCTGTTTCTGTATATTGACTGAATTTATGCTGTTTCCTTCCCCCTTTGCTGCTATTTTGGACATGATATATTAACTTTCTAATATTTATTCTTAGATAAATTTTATGTGGAGAACAGTGAGATTTAATATGAAGTAGAAGAGAATGGAAAATGCCTACCAAGTACTGGCACTAAAACTTGTGTACCGTCTCATTCAAATAAAGGATATTTTTATTTCTAGAATGAATTATAGTGTTATTAACCACTGTCCAAAATTCTAAGAACAAAAATAGCTTGATAAATGGCAAAATTATTGAACTACAAGAGGTACAAATTTTGAATACACAGTTCTGATTTTAACTTCCTTGTATAACACAATAGCTATAAATTTCCTTTTCTCCTATTTGAATATAGATCTTCAAATACAATTTACTTCAAATAATAATTCAGAAAAACTGCATTTGCAGCTAAATTTTGTGGAGAAGGGGCAGATCTCAAGCATCTATTTAGCACATGACTCCTATAGGAGTCAGACTATGAATCAGTAGCTTCACAATGCTCAATATAGCTTTCTTGCCAATCAAAACTGAAACAGCAGCATTCTTGGCAGCTCAGCTCTGGAGGGTATTTTGGTAATAGTTCCTGAAATACCAGGCCAGAGACAGCTGTTTCTTCAGCTCCCCTTGAATTTCCGCAAGTATTTAATGATCTCCAGTAAGTTCATCTGCTAACAAAAAGCAAATGAATTCTATTCTGTGTAGCTGAGCCCTGATTCATATATTAACTGAGTGCTTCATACTAATTTCAATAATCTCATTGCAGAATGAAAATAGCATAGAATTGATGATGTTTTTAATCACAATACATATTTAAAATACCATGCTATAACCTTATATTGAACTTTAAAAACTGCTGATGTTGTCTTTTTGTGATGAACAGAAACCCTACCATGAACAAAATAATGACATCCAAGGGATATGAGTGAGTAATTTTTGAATGTTGCCTCTGAGCCAATTAGGAAACCAGACACAGCAGTCTTATGAGATAGAAATAATTATCTCTGTTATATAGATAAAATAATAGAAGGCTGAAGATCTTAAATATATTCAAAAGCCATAACACAGGAAGGTTCGATGTGTTACACTAAAGGTCTATTTAACTTTTAAGTCCATCCTACTGTTTCTCTAACCCATACATAGAATTATTCAGAATTATAGAGTAGAAATTATGAAAGAATAAACCAATGTGCTTGAGATGTTTGGTTTTCAGCATTCAATTTTTATATTTTTACCCCTCTCCATTTAAAATCCCTTTTGCAAAAACAACAAAAATGAAAGTTTATATATTGAACAGCTAGAATATTTAAATAATATCTCATTGCTAATGAATTTTATACAATATTCACCTCTTTCTCCAATCCTTTAGGAGTCTCTCTCTCCAACCTCCTCTCTTTCCCACTCAACCTTGAGTTTCCTGCTTTTCCTCCTTGTTCTCGTCCTCATCCTCCTTCTCCTCTTGTTGCTTCTATGCCACACCAAGTACAGTTTCTGTTGAGCAATCTAGTTTTGGAAGTTTATTGGCTTGCCCTAATGTGCAGTTGAACTGCTAAGGGTGACCTCATTTAAAAACAATAAAGTTTACCTCCTGTATTGTCCTTGGCTGGTGCCTTAGTTTGAGATCTAGCCAATGGTCAGAATATTCTCCACAGTTGAGTGGAGAGTGTGATACGACTTTCTCACGTACTCTGGTGCCTCACATTTGACCATGTCCCCTGGAGGGGGAGACCTGGTGGCACTCAGAGGAAGGAGAGCAAGTAGCCAAGAAGAGACTTGATACGCTATGAGAATATATAGGGGGACGTAATCCCCCTCAGGAACAGTCATAGGGGAGGGGAATAATGGGAAAATGGGGGGGGGGAGGAATGGGAGGATACAAGGGATGGGATAACCATTGAGATGTAACAAGAATAAATTAATAAAAAAAAAAAAAGAAAGAAAAAAAGAAAAACAATAAAGTATGAATTCCCACCAGCAATCTATCTGGCGCTATCTTAGGAAACTGGGAATAAGGCTTCCTCAAGACCAAGCTATTCCACTCCTTGGAATATACCCAGAAGATGCTCCAGCACACAACAAGAACATTTGCTCAACCATGTTCATAGCAGCCTTATTCATAATAGCCAGAACATGGAAACAGCCTAAGTGTCCCTCAATAGAAGAGTGGATAAAGAAACTGTGGTACATATACACTATGGAATACTACTCAGCTATTAAAAACAAGGAATTCCCGAAATTGGTGGATAAATGGATTGAGCTAGATATGATCATAATGAGTGAGTTAACCTAAAAGCAGAAAAAGTCAAAGATATATATTCACTTATATTTGGACACTAGCCCAAGGGCATGTCTCATGAAAGTCTTCACTTACCAGGAAAGTGGGTATGAGGGGAGGACATCTTATTGGGACTTTAGGTGAGAGAATCAAAGGGAGAATGGGGAAATAGAAGGATCCAGAGGGTCATAGAAACCTATAAGAAGAACATTATGATGGGTAGATCTGGGCCCAAGGGTCCTGCTCAAACTATGGCACCAGCCAAGGACAATACGTGCAGTAAACTTTGAACCCCTACCCAGATCTAGCCAATGAACAAGACATTCTCCACAGTTGAGTGGAGAGTGGGGTCTGACTTTCACACGAATTCTGGTGCCCCATATTTAACTACATCCCTTGGATGTGGAGACCTGGTGGCACTCAGAGGAAGGATAGCAGGCAACCAAGAAGAGACTTGATACCCTATGAGTGTGTACGGAAGGAGGAGGTCCCCCTCAGTCACAGTCATAGGGGAGGGGAGTAAGGGGAAATGGGAGGGAGGGAGGAATGGGAGGATACAAGGGATGGGATAACAATTGAGATGTAATATACATAAATTAATAAAATATATTAAAAACATAAAATAAGATTAAAAAAAAACCAAAAACCTGACATTGCTTCAGCAGTTCTCAAACACCAGTAACTCCTCAGTTAGTGGTTTGATTTTGTGCTGACATTTTCTCCTTATGCTGGGATTTTGTCTGGCTGGAGAATGTGTAGATGTTACACATGTTATAATAGCTTAAGTGTGCAACTGACCTGCTTAGCTCCAAATAACACTGTTCCATTTACCTCTAACTCTTATAGCTTTTCTGTCCCTCTTCAGTGGCCATTCCTAGCAAGTGGGAGTGTGACATATGTTCATCTATGGTCTGATTAACTCATAGCCTTATTCTGTGGCTCCTCACCAATTGAGGGTCTCTTTGTTAGCTACTGTCTCCTGCAAAGAGAAAAGTCTGAGGGACTAAGAGATGCTCTAATCTTTGGGAATAACAATAAGACTTTAGGAACCATTGCAGTGTTGTGTCCAACTAGCAGAATAATAGTATTGGTTTGTCCCTTGGTGACTATGAGGTTACCAAAAAACAGTAAAATCTTTTATTTTTCTTCTGGGATGTTTTCAAAGTTCGTGGGGGATAAAATCTGTTTCAGAAAGTTATCAGAAATCTAAAGATGAAATGATGAGTGAAATTTCAATGCATTATATAAAAGACTATAGATATGTTTTATATACATAAACAATCAGAGATTTATTTTCTATGTACCCCCAGGATACACTAAATGAAGACCTTCTTCTCCAAAGAGCTTTCATTAGCAAGGGTTACATTTTTAGCAGCCCATGTCCATGCTGTACAAATCAGATCCCTTATGTACAGCCGCAGGCTTCTTCTACTTCCCTAAGCATGGGATTGGTGTATCTGTCCTTCATCTGCCTGCTCCTGAAATGTTCCTAAAGCTTTCAGACTTCCTATTCATTCTCTTTGCTCTAAGTTTATAAATGACATTCTCACTACAGAAAGCTAGAGTGGTCCCCAAACACCAATTTTATTTTTCATAAAGAATCTCTCTGTTATGTGTAGACAGGCTGGCCTCAAACCCATAAAAGTCTTCTGGTTTTGGCTCCTGGGTGCTGGGATTAAAGCCACGCACCACCATGCTTAGCTCTTAAAATAAATTCTTAAATTTACTATCAATGTTCATTATTTTTCTGACAATAAATATTGTGCCTCTTAGCATGCCTCAAAATTTCAATTAATATATATATATATATACTTCCATTGTCAATTTCCTTATGAGTGATTATTTTATTCACTCACTTTCTTAGACTATCTTATAAATATTAAGTGATAAAGCTAATACCAGAAATTTCTAAGCATGATGAGAAACATTCACAGTATTTTCCTGGAATTCCCTGGCTTCATCCCTTCTAACACTTAGCAGCAATTTGAATACTCGAGGTTAATAAAGGAGGACCACTTACAATCTGCCAAGTTTTCTAATTATAGTATGAAACTTCACACTCTGGTGATTAGAGACAGGCAGCATGGGCTGTAATAAGAAAAGGGAAAGATTAAAAATGATATGCCAGTGCCATAAATGCTCTTCTCATCTTAGCTCATATAAAACGTGGGTGAAGAAGTCAAAGACAGTTACAGAGAAGTCATAATAGTCAGTTTCTAATAGTCTAAAATTAGCTCTTACACATGAGAAATGTAGATATTTGTTTTAGAGTCTATGGAATGCCTCTATATAATCTCTTCACAGCAGATTATTTCAGAGAAAGCATTGCATGACTTCTACCTCTCAGTGGGATAATGAATATACTGCTCATATTTCAAACTCATGTTTTCAACAGCTGTGTTGCATGTCTCTCATCAGATGCTTGTGTACCTTACTCTTTATGTTCTCTCCTATGCTTTTACACATTGATCTCCTTACTAAGTAGTTGTATGAGCTTACTAAGCTACCAAATAGAGAGTACCATTGTTTGATGGTCATTGTTTCCTAATGTTCTTCCTGATAAACTATTTCTATCAGGTAACATATTATTATATGAAATATTATATGCTGTGGGCACAAACTCTTTTTAATCCTATCTCTTTAAATTTCTCATATGAGAGTATTCTCTAGATTAAAAAAAATTGAGTCAGTTTTCTCATTAATTAAATGGGAAAAGAATAAGAAAGATATTTAAGGGTTCAGGATGTAGCATAGTGATAGACTTGTCTAGTTTGTACAAGGTCCTGTGTGTTATCATCCATAACTCAAAATCCAAAAAGTATTGAATCTGTTAAAGTTTGGGAAACCTTTCAGGTTGGGCTTAATGTATTTTGCTTCATGTATTAGTCATGATACTTTGTAAATGAAGAACAGAAGCTATGTTTTGAATTTGAAATTGCTTTATTAATTTGATTTTTCTTTGAGAATTTTGTACACAAATACTATATTTGTATCTTTGTACCCAATCTTCTGATTGTGGTCCTCTTATATTAATCAAATTACTCTTAAAATCACAACCTCTTCTTTAAATATTGCTTCTCTCTCTCTCTCTCTCTCTCTCTCTCTCTCTCTCTCTCTCTCTCTCTTTCTATGTCTGTCTCTGTCTCCCTGTCTCTTTCTATGTACCTCTCTGTCTGTCTCTTTCTCTGTGGGTGTCTGTCTTTCTCTGTCTGTCTCTCTCTCTCTCTCTCTCTCTCTCTCTCTCTCTCTCTCTCTCTCTGTCTTTCTATGTCTGTCTCTGTCTCTCTGTCTCTTTCTATGTACCTCTCTGTCTGTCTCTTTCTCTGTGGGTGTCTGTCTTTCTCTGTCTTTCTCTATTTCTCTCTCTCTCTCTCTCTCTCTCTCTCTCTCTCTCTCTCTCTCTCTCTCTCTCTCTCTCACACACACACACACACACACACACACACACACACACACACTCACTCTTGGAAGTTTGATCAGCAACTTTGGATACTATGAGAACTAATCACCATGGTAAAAGCTTCCAGGTCATATCCAATTTGAATCCTCCAAGCGTGTGGCATCTTCAGCAGTAAGGTCTTACCTTCAAGTTTTGGGAAGCAACAAAAGGAAATGGCATTAGCATACATCTTATGTTAAAAGTTTAAATACTTTTTTCTCATCTAGCCATCCTATTTTGGCAAATTGTATAACTCTTGTGAAGGTTAGCCTTGTTGTAGAAATATGTCAATATAATAAAGCCTTTCATGATTATATTAATCCATTATACTCTCTGCTTTTTTGTCTGTCACAATTTGAACAACCTTTACAATTCATTCTGACAGCCACGTGCACTACTCCACTTCTTTCCTATGATGGACCAACACTATGAGACAAAATACATATTTTGTCTTTGAAGTTGCCACATAATCTATTCACAATCACACAGAAGTACTATTGTGCTTACATCTTTAAAATGCTACTATTGCAATATACCATGTGTTATTAAATAACAAAATGATTCAATGCTGTTTATTAATTGTTAGTAGCTTTTGGAAGCAAGTCTGATTCTTTTTATTTCAACTTTTACAATAAATGTATTAGTGTATTAATATTAATAAGACTTTCTTAAATTGCAACCTCTGAAGATATTATATAATATTAAACACAGTAGTAAAGTCCAGTAATGCTTCATCTGAAATACTTGGTATTCTGTCTGACATTCCAGTCATCTTCAGAAAAATTGAAGACTTCTGAATTTCTACCCAGGGTCCTATTATGGTTTGAAAGCAGAATGACTCCCACCAATATATTCCTTCGAACACTTGGCTCTTAGTTGGTGGAGCTCCTTTGGGACATTATTGGGTATTTGATATGTGGGAACCACTTGGCGAAAGTTGGTCATGAGAATCAGTCCCTGAAAGTTATATCCACTTCTAATTCTGTTCTGTGCTCTCAGAATAGGAGCACACCACCACAATGCTATCCAAGCCCTTTGGACCAAGGTGCTCCAATTACCCTGGTTCCGTTTCATCACACATAGAAAGACTTCCTATACCACAATTCAATATGAAACATCTCCCTTTACACTGTTTTTGTGAGATGTTTGTGCACAATTGTGAGAAAGGTAAATCATGGGTGTCAGTTTCCAGATTTCACTCATCTTAAAGT
Source organism: Acomys russatus (assembly GCF_903995435.1). Lineage (NCBI taxonomy): Eukaryota > Metazoa > Chordata > Mammalia > Rodentia > Muridae > Acomys > Acomys russatus. The sequence continues at coordinate 41,569,625 of NC_067159.1, forward strand.
TCCTTAAAACCAAGATAGATTAGCTTTTCTCAAAAGCCTTTTACTTATGCAGTTATTTTGTACAATTTATATATATATATAAATTTTTACAATATATTTCTACATGATGCCCTATTTTTATTTTAATTTGGCATGTTGATTATGTGTGCCAAAAGGGTCTTTTGATTGCTGGACTTTAATTTTTTGGTAGCTGGATCATGGTAGTCAGCCTCAGGAAGGAGAAGTAGTTAAATAAGAGAATAGACCTTGGTGGCTAGCTTTAGGAATGTGATTTAACATTTTTAAAAGCAAGACAGAGTGAATGGGGGAGAAGGAAAAAGCCTACCAGAGCCATGTTTGCTATGTTCAGGCCAGCCAGAGTCGCTTCGTGATGCCTATTTTAAGCAATAATATTTTTTATTTTTAACTATCTCTCTGTCTACATTCCTTTAGCAGTTAATATTCTTATATAGTTAACTTTCATATTTGTAAAATTTTGTTTTCTTTTCTCTTTCCATTCTGTATTACAGCTCGAGTCTCACCACATTATCTATTATAGATATTGCATATTAGCAATTTCATGAAATAGTCGTTTGTGAATTGCTTTTGCCTGTGTTGAAATCTTATAACCTTTAAAACATTACAGAAGTTTACTGAGTTTAAGTATATCTTATTTATTTTCAGATTCCTTCTGAACCTATTTTGTTGTCTTGGATATAAATAACCACTAAACATATATGTTTTCACTAGTGCATACACAGATTATTTAAAAGCTCCAGTGTGGGCCATTAAGTGACTATAACTCTACATGAAATCCCTAGAGATCATTCTTTAATCATAACTCAAGACAAATAAACTAATGTTTACAATAGTGTATCTGATGAACCAAAAAATGTAAAGACTCTGTTCAGTCAAAGAAGTAGAAAATATGGAACATAAACCACTCTGAACTTTCTCAACAACTGGTGTTTTATTGCTAAAGGCAAACACATTATCTTAACATATTTACATACTTCTAAGGACATAAAATTTGCACTACTAGATGAAAATTTATCAAATAATTCCCTGACTATTCTGCACAGCTTTCACTATCTCACTAGCATTTAGCTTTCCTCAGTGTTGAGCCCATTCGTCAGTTTGTCTCACTAAGGGATATGGAGGTCTAGTCTTGTTAGCACACGGCATCTACCTCTATGGAAACAAGCACCAAAGATGCCTTATCTTCCAAACAAAAACATGAATCATATCATTTACATATCGTGAGTCCATTCATAGTAAACAACTCACACACGGAAGCAATACATCTTTTAATGTTCCAATTTATTGTCAAAGTATGTCACTTTTCAAGGATATGAAATATTTAGGGGATTAGAAGTTTAATAAAATGAAACCTACAAGTAAGAGAAGTAACTACAGTCTAGAAGAGTATGCAATACTGTCATAATGATCTCCAAGTGAGAAGTTTATTTTCATCTACTTTTTTATTGTAACAAAGCTAAAACAAGATAAAATTAATACAGGACAATGGATTGAGGCTGTATAGTAATCAAATCAGTGCTCAGTTTTAGAGGATGGCTCTCAGTTTATGATGTACACTTTAAAAATTATTTCTATGAAATTTTAGGGGAATATACAAGGTAATGAATTTTAGCAAGGCATATTTATATATATGAGATATTATAATTTGTTGTCTTGTTTATTTTTGTTATATTTTTGTACCTTTTACTCCTCATATAATTTCTTTTTTAGTCTTGTCACACATAGAGACAAACACACACACCTGAGAAAGAGAGTGAGAGAGAAGACAGACAGACAGAGACAGAGACAGAGACAGAGACAGAGGGACATATACACATATACAATTTTAAATCTATGATCTCTATGCAATAAGAAATACATAGTACAATCCATTTATCCACAAATTTCGGGAATTCCTTGTTTTTAATAGCTGAGTAGTATTCCATAGTGTATATGTACCACAGTTTCTTTATCCACTCTTCTACTGAGGGACACTTAGGCTGTTTCCATGTTCTGGCTATTATGAATAAGGCTGCTATGAACATGGTTGAGCAAATTTTCTTGTTGTGTGCTGGAGCATCTTCTGGGTATATTCCAAGGAGTGGGATAGCTGGGTCTTGAGGAAGCCCTATTCCCATTTTTCTGAGATAGCACCAGATAGATTTCCAAAGTGGCTGTACTAGTTTGCATTCCCACCAGCAATGAAGGAGTGTTCCTCTCTCTCCACATCCTCGCCAGCATGTGGTGTCATTTGAGTTTTTGATCTTAGCCATTCTGATGGGTGTAAGATGGAATCTCAGTGTCGTTTTGATTTGCATTTCTCCATACTCTGTGTGCTTCTGGGCCTCCCCACCAAGGGAAACTGAGCTCCTTTTCTTGTTAAGTCCAAGGACCTAGACCATGGGGTGGTGCTACTCATGTTCAAAGTGGTTCTTCAGTTAAAGTCTCTGAAAGTTACCTCACTAATATATGCAGGAGGGTTTCTCCAAGATGATTCTAAATTCAGCCAAGTCCAATACAGATGAATTTTTCAGACCTTACCTAAGACTCCACCTCAAGACCCACAGTATGGGACAAATGAGATGACAAAGGGCTTAAGAGCACTAGTTGCTCTTCCAAAGGACCTCGGTTTGATTTCCTGCACCTCATGTGCCTCATAACCATCTATAACTGCAATGCAAAGTTTTTCATGCCTCCTTCTGGCATTCTTGCACACCAAACACACATGTGGGTTACATACATACACACAAATAAAACAGCCATACTCATAAATATTTCTTAGAAAAGAAAAGTTTCACAACTCTAATATGTATTCTATCAGATGACAAGGGATTTTTAGAAATTTCAGATCTCAAGAGAGACTTTATTCTCATAGCAGGAGGATAGTTGGAACTCACACCTGATATCTTCAGAGGTGAGAATATAACTTTGGAGAAAGAAGACATTGATTTAGAGCATAGCATTTATATCATAGCTCTTTGGTTTGGTGTTTTCTAGAACAAATAACATAATTACTTGCATTATTATGTTATGGCTCATAAAAAGGCTTTCAGATATTAAGCATTGTTTGGCAATAATCATTGATCCAAATGTGGAGTCTGGGGGAGCAAAATTGAAGTTTTAGAGCAACAAGGTTTGATGCTAAGGAAAGCAGTAACAACCCCAAAACCAGGGTTACTGACACGAAAGTAACAAGTTGAGTTTCCACAGCACACAGTATGGTTCATTACTGTATGCGATTCCTTCACCTATTTTCAAACAGAGAAAAGAACAAAATCGTGTAGATATAACTTTGAGATAGACTGAATGTTAGAATCAGCAAATATAATTTCTACCTTAATGCTCATGAGATTAAAAAAAATGTACTTGCAAGAATTAAATGAAATGAAAGAATCTCCAGAAAGTAGAAACGACACAGAAAAAAATGACACAGCTAAGAAAATAGAAAAAATATTTGAAATGACTCAAAAGTCTCTGTATTTCTAAAGATTTGTTTTTCTCCTATAAAATGGTGAATGAAATAGAGTGTCTCATTGCTGGTTTATGTTTTACTCACCTTGAACCTTCAGTACCTTTGTAAGTGTAATGTAAGACTACAGGGACAAAAGAAACAATGTAGTTGATGACTACTTACAGAGTAACTCAAAATACATAATAGACACTGACAAATTATATGAAATATATTAATATTATACCTAGATGCTAACTTACTTGATAATTTTGACTATAGAAAAATGGCTCAGCAAGAAGTAATACATGTTGTCAATCAGGAAAATCTGAGTTTGCGCCCCAGAATATACATGGGCAAAGGAGAAAACCAACTCCTGACTGTTGTACTCTGACTTTCCCAGGAAATCCATAGAAGGTACACAGACACACACACACACACACACACACACACACACACACACACACACACGTACAGAGAGACAAAGACAGGGACAGAGACAGAGAGACAGAGAGAGACACAGAGACAGAGACAGAGAGACAGAGAGCGACAGAGAGAGATAATAAATGTAATAAAAGCATATTTATATAAAATTATGACAAAACAAAGACAAATTAAAAGATGAATAATTATATATGTACTCACATAGTTTAAAATCACAAATCACCTATCACTGACGACTTTTCTAGGTTAAGAATTTAGCGAGTGGAAAGAGTTTCATAGTAGTCTTAAAACATAATCTTTGTGCACTAAATGCTTTATAAAATTATATGATTATAAAAGAATTAATAAACATAATCCAAATAGTAAGTTTTTGTCCATGTTACTAACACAGATCATTCTGTAGTACACAGTCTTCAACAGCTATTGAATCAATGGTTTATTTCATCAGAAGCCCATTGAAAACCATGACATTTCTCCATGATGAATGTATAAAACTCTCTTATGGTGGCCCATAGCGAGATAATGAAAGTCTAAGTAGTACTTTAGGTACTGATTTTGTACAAATTAGTTATGTGTAGGATTTAGACAAGTTTTGCGATTTAAAAAATCCATAATTAAAATATTATCATATTAAAGACCAATTACCTATTGTCCTCAATACTGCACTCACTGAAAAACAGTGACAGCACTGTTCAGGGACCCTATAGGGTATGACATTGTTTTATTATCACCATTCTGGTATCTATTTGTAGTATTTAATAATGTCTTTCCCTAGCTGAATCTGTTTCTCACAGTTAAACTCAAACCAATCCATTTAAATGATAATCTTTCTATCTGTATCACTGAAATTGATAAAATAAGCATTAGCTATATAATGTGTCTTCAATATTTGCAGGTAAATACTTGTTTTACAAAACAGGAACCTCTCTTAATATAAATGTATATGTATACCTGTGCCAACTTTGTACAACCTACTTAGCAATGTTACAAATTCAGCATTTTTATCTGAACTGAACAAGTGATTTGGACAAGGGAACACATGTGCTGAAAGTCTGGGTTAGAAATGATTCACAATGCCTCTGAAGGGTCAGTGTGTAGTGACATAGAACACGGTGGTTGGCCACCTTGATTTGAGCTGGGTCATTTGAAGCAATAAAGAACCCAGAATTGCTTTTGTGCTTTTCTTCACCTAAGTACAGTGAGCATCATAATTGGGGGAATTCAAAGGGATGCAGTTTACTAAGCCCTGTGGTGAAAATCACCGTGCTGCTTTCATTCAGTGTTGTTTGTTTTCCTTTGGTTGTTATTACTAATCCTTCCCCAACCACCAACACTTACTTGCTTTTAGGGAACTTCATTTGTAATTTTTTTTTTCAGCTAAACTACCAAGCTAAAATTCTGCTCCTATGAATCCATTCTCTACTGGTGTTTTATCTTTTCAAATACTCAGATAGCCCATCCTTCATTCAGTCCCATGCCCATGTTGATAGTGGAAAGTTCTTTTATCTCACCAAGGAGTGAAGAGTCGCCTTCAATCCTTGTGTAAAATGAATTGTCATTGAATGCCAATGCAATCGTTTCTGGTCAAGGTTTTTAAACACCAGGATACACGACCCATGTTGGGTCTCCTCTCAGAACAACAAAACCTTAAAGAATGCCATTTAGCCTGCAGAGTACTTTGAACTGAAGGTCACTAGAGGTCACCCGCAGCTGCCTCAGGAACAAAGTTGTCCCAACCCCTTTCTGCCATGTGCCTCTCTTGAACCTAGTTTCCTCTTCTGTTAAGTGGGCCCTAGAAAGAAGGAGCCTACTTCTGCAAAGCAAGACAGACATTCTAGAATGGTCACTCCTTTCTTCCTTCAAGCTCTTCTAGTCTAAATGATTCTGACTGATAATTGTGAAAAGAATGAAAAGCTTACAGTCTCCAGAGAATCTGGGAGAACTGTGCTTCCTCACGCCCAACATATGACCATCACGTCAGGTCTTTCTTCAGTGGGAGGGTGTCTGTCTGTCCATTTTGCACTGAACACAAATAAAATATCTTCCTTTGGCTTTTAGGCTCTTCATTTTGGAAGAGGCCCATATAATGCTAGTAAAATAAAACTGTATGTGTTCTCCTTGTCACCCTGTCATTTGTGACCCATATGTAGGAGACAGAAGGATTTGTTTCTTCCTTATACTAACTTCCAGGAAATGAACAGGGCTTCATTTTAAAGATGACTTTCTCTTCTTCACTAACAGCACAAGCCAAGTGATGATGGAGAATGTATTCAGGGGAAAAAAAAAAAAAAGAGTTCAAAGGCCACTGTTTCCAGTCATGCTAGAGACCTGCAAGAAAATGTAATGCGGAATAAGACACTACAGAGGAAAAGTAAAGAAAATTATTTTTCCAAATAATAGGATGACTATCTTGAAATTTTACCCACAATAATTAAATCATGCGAAGAATAAAGACATGACCTTATAGCAATATGCATAACCTGATAGGAAATGTTTAGAAAGCTAAATAAATCTGTCCAGCAATTCTTTGCATGTCTCCTTCAGATGAGATCTGCCATATATTTTAAGGCAGCTGTTTTAATTAAATGACAGCAAAATTAAACCATTTTTATAACAATGTAAGCAAAGCACATGAGTCTAGGCCTAGATTAAGAAATAAATATTTTAGCATACATGAGAAAAACACTATGGAAATAACATCTCAAATATGAAACATTTCAGACTGACAGCTTTTCCAGTTTCACATACCCTATGCTAACACAATTAGTGGGTCAGGGAGTATTTGTTTAAAATAATATAGCGGTTTCCAATGCATAAATGGTTCTTAAGCACATATTCTCTTTATCATGTCTACTTAGACAGATAATTATATTTATCTGATTTATTTTCTTATGCGATGGCAAAGTATCACAAACTGAGTAACTTTCAAAGAAAAGAAACATTTCTTATCCAGCTAGATCTGCGGAGACCAATTGGAAGTTTTCAGTATGTACTGGTGGCTTCTGGTTTCATCATAACAAGATGGAGGAAACACATGGAAAGATGAAACATGTCTGAGCACAGGTCTCTCCCCTCCTCCTCTTTTTCCTTTCTTTCTTCCTTCCTTCCTTCCTTTCTTTCCTTTTAAATAAAGTCACCTGTCTACAATGTAACCTAAGTGTCTTAGGGTTTTATCATTATGAATAGACACTATGACCATGGCAACTCTTATAAAGGAAAACAGTTAATTAGGCTGGCTTGAAGTCCAGAGGTTCATTCCATTGTCATCATGGCTGGGGAGGGGGATTGGCAGGGGAAGCAGCATGACGCTAGAGAAGTAACTGAGAGTTGTGCATCAGCAACAAAAGAGACCAGGAAGAGAGTGATACTGAGCCTTATTGGAGTATCTGAAACTTCAGTGCCCACCTGCAGTGATATCCTTCCTCCTGGAAGGCCATACCTCCAATAAAGCCATTTCCTGTGAGACTATCAGGACCATTTACTTTGAACCCACTGCACCAAACTACTACCAATGTATGTCCTTATTTCAATCAAATCAACATGCATTTAGAGAGTGATGTCACAAAGAAGCAGCTCAAGACTCCTAATGTTGTCCACTTCTACGCTGGCAGAGAAAGAGATTACAGGTAGCACAGAGGACACTGGATAAGCTGGGGTCCAAAGTTAGGGGAGGAGGGCTCCCCTTGCTAATGACTAGAGGAGTCAGGGAAAGGGGGTGAGGGAGGTGGTGGGATCAGGAGGGCATGAGTGAGGGGCCTTAAACTGGGTTGTAAAGTATTCAAACTGCAGTTAACTAATATTGCTAATCCCACTACATGGGAATAGCTCTGAGTCTGGCTGAGATACAAAGGTTTATGCATAGGTAAGACTTCAGGTTGGTCACAGATTCTCTGTGACTTATAATTAGAGCCATTCCTTTTTTTTTTTTATTTATTTATTCTTGTTACATCTCAATATTTATCCCATCCCTTGTATCCTCCCATTCCTCCCCCCCCCATTTTCCCATTATTCCCCTCCCCTATGACTGTTACTGAGGGGGATTACTTCCCCTTATATATACTCATAGGGTATCAAGTCTCTTCTTGGCTACCTGCTGTCTTTCCTCTGAGTGCCACCAGGTCTCCCTCTCCAGGGGACATGGTCAAATGTGAGGCACCATAGTACGTGAGAAAGTCATATCACACTCTCCACTCAACTGTGGAGAATATTCTGATCATTGGCTAGATCTGGGAAGGGGTTTAAAGTTTACCGCCTGTATTGTCCTTGGCTGGTGCCTTAGTTTGAGTGGGACCCCTGGGCCCAAATCTGCCTATCATAATGTTCTACTTGTAGGTTTCTAGGACCCTCTGTATCCTTTTATTTTGCTATTCTCCCATGCGTCTTCATTTATTTTATTTATTTATTTATTTATTTTTAATTAATTTATTCTTGTTACATCTCAATGTTTATCCCATCCCTTGTAACCTCCCATTCCTCCCCCCCCCCATTTTTCCATTATTCCCCTCCCCTATGACTGTTCCTGAGGGGGATTACCTCCCCCTGTATATGCTCATAGGGTGTCAAGTCTCTTCTTGGCTACGTGCTGTCCTTCCTCTGAGTGCCACCACGTCTCCCCCTCCAGGGGACATGGTCAAATGTGAGGCACCATAGTACGTTAGAAAGTCATATCACACTCTCTACTCAACTGTGGAGAATATTCTGACCATTGGCTAGATCTGGGAAGGGGTTTAAAGTTTACCTTCTGTATTGTCCTTGGCTGGTGCCTTAGTTTGAATGGGACCCCTGGGCCCAAATCTGCCTATCATATTGTTCTACTTGTAGATTTCTAGGACCCTCTGGATCCTTTTATTTTGCTGTTCTCCCATGTGTCTCTCATTTAGAGTCCCAATAGGATGCCTTCCCCTCTGTCCCAGTTTCCTGGTAAGTGAAGGCTTTCGTGGGACATGCCCCTTGGGCTAGTATGCAGATATAAGTGAGTATATACCATTTGATTCTTTCTGCTTCTGGGTTAACTCACTCATTATGATCATTTCTAGCTCAATCCATTTATCCACAAATTTCGGGAATTCCTTGTTTTTAATAGCTGAGTAGTATTCCATAGTGTGTATGTACCACAGTTTCTTTATCCACTCTTCTACTGAGGGACACTTAGGCTGTTTCCATGTTCTGGTGTTCATAGCAGCCTTATTCATAAGAGCCATTCTTAATATGGCATGAAGGAAGATTTGCAGATGTCTTACTTCTGCTCAATGAGCAGAGAACCAACCTTAATGGCTCTGTGCATCCTGCAAACCTCATACCATCACAATGTAAGAACTGTAAAAATGATTGTGAGAAATTATGTTTTCAGAACAAAAGAACTGGACACTGACCTTGGATCAGACCTGACAGGATTCATTCCTCTCAGCAAGCTGGATGCTGACATCCTGCACCCTCCATGTTCCAGTACCAGGCCCCTTAGTTGCTTTTGCCCATCAGCACAGAACAGCTTCCAGGACAGAGTTGTAGAAAACTTCAGTTCCCAATTGGTCCAGCAGTTCAGACTGTCCCACACAGGACTCCTATTAAGCCTGGAATTCCACAGCTTTGAAAAAAATGGACCACACATGCTATCCCTGGCTTACTTAACCAATTTCCCTAATTTTTGAGGGGGGCCTTAAAAGAATTTACTTGCTCTAAATTAACCTGAAGAAATCGTAAAAGAATGACATCCCACTTCTTCTAAGGGGGTTGGATGGGTTTCTGTTTACTCTCTTGTTCTACAGATGCTTATTTTCATTGGGAGTTGGTTATAAGTATTATTGGTCTTTTACAGGGAGGAAACAAGGTTTGATTCAGGGATGTATCATTTTTCCTTTATATTTCTTTTGTAGGTAAGCAGATAGGAGTTGAAAATAAAGAAAGGGGGATATAGAAATATAAAGGGATGATAGAACAAAAGGTAGATTATTGAATATACTCCTCATCTCAAGAACCTAATTGTTACTCACAATTAGGTTATATTTTAATTCAATGTTATTGAATTTTGTATATTGATGCAAATCATGCTTATGTCAAAAGGCAGTATAATTTTATCACAAGAATATATATTCACACCTAATAGGTAGATATGGTAATTCTATAGATATATGAGGTAAAATAGTTTTTAAAAACATCTTCAAAAAATCTCAGAGACCTATAGAATATGCTACTTAAAGATGTTTTTAATTATTTTAAAGATTCTTTGACACAGGACAAGTTAACTCTTGGCACCACCCAGCCTTCCTCAAAAAAGAAGAGCATCAAGGAACCTCCTTATGGACTTGGCTTCAAATATGGCAAACAAGCCACTGGGAAAAATCCTCGTTTCTTCCACAGACAGAATTCTGCCAAAAAATGGGGCATGTTTAGATGCAGGCAGAGTCGACAGCCAAACTCTGACAAGACAGGGTAAGCAAGTCATCAATAGTTCCTGCTTTGCAAATATGTCTATCAGATATATTGGGCCAGAAGGTTGAAGATGATGTTCCAACATTATAGAGTGTGTGGGACTGTTCAGGGAGTAAACTGTCTCAGTCACTTTTTCATTTTGGAAGCTGCTAACCTGCACTCTGGGTTCACTCAAGTATTTAAGTTTTATCCCTTCTCAAGTCTCTGATGGGTTTGAAGACCAAATAGTTTAGTCTTTCTTTTTTTTTTTTTTTATTAATTTATTCTTGCTAAGCTTAATTGAAAGACTAAACTACTAGCCAGAGGGCCCTAGAAACCTACAAGTAGTTTAGTCTTTCAATTAAGCTTAGCAGGTTACAGGTTAAGATGTTTTTAGATCAAGATAGATATTTTACTTAATAGAGATGTGATATGATAGATATTAATCTCCATTTAGAAATTTAGACTCAACAAGATAGGAAAGATGTTTACTTCTAGTTTGCCCAATACAAATAACAAAATCACTATGAATGTAACATGTATATAATTCCTGATTGTCTCATTGTTCTTCCTGCTGTATGTAGTTTATTTTATACATGTGTAATAATATAAATATATATGTTAAAAAACAAACATAATAAAAATATTTTAAAAAGAATGTTTGACTAGTTTTTCCTCAGCTCCAGCACTATATGGTAGGAAAATTTCAATTCTCATTTTGAGAATAGCTCTTAAATTAACTTAAGGTGGAATGCAACAAATTTACTATATGGCATAAGAATTTTCTCATATGTCAACTTTGCAGCCTTTGTGTAAGCCTTTCTGAAACTCACCCTCTCTGTTATTCTATCTTCCAAGTATTTTAAGGCTGGACTACTCTGTCACAATAAAAAGACTGTAAAACCAAGAATTGACCAGCAGGATACTATTTACTGGTCAGAGAAATAGGATGTGAGTTATATCTCTGACTTTGAAAAACAACATTTAAGACTTCCTGGAACATTCGAGTAGCCCCAAAGCTTATAAGATTAGTATGTAGCCAAAAAGGTTCCACATGAATGCCACCTCCTATAATAGCTGATCCAAATAGACCTGTCAATCATCTGGAGGAGATACCCCTTAGGAAAGGGGTCTGTCCTAGAGACTTTACAAAGGTTTTAAAATCCTGCTGTTAAGAAACTGTGGCATATATACACTATGGAATACTACTCAGCTATTAAAAACAAGGAATTCCCGAAACTTGTGGATAAATGGATTGAGCTAGAAATGATCATAATGAGTGAGTTAACCCAGAAGCAGAAAGACTCAAATGGTATATACTCACTTATATCTGCATACTAGCCCAAGGGGCATGTCCCACGAAAGCCTTCACTTACCAGGAAACTGGGACAGAGGGGAGGACATCCTATTGGGACTCTAAATGAGAGAAGCATGGGAGAATAGCAAAGTAGAAGGATCCAGAGGGTCCTAGAAACCTATAAGTAGAACATTATGATAGGCAGATTTGGGTCCAGGGGTCCCATTCAAACTAAGGCACCAGCCAAGGACAATACAGGTGGTAAACTTTAAACCCCTACCCAGATCTAGCCAATGGTCAGAACATTCTCCACAGTTGAGTGGAGAGTGGGGTATGACTTTCACACGTACTCTGGTGCTTCACATTTGACCATGTCCCCTGGAGAGGGAGACCTGGTGGCACTCAGAGGAAGGACAGCAGGTTACCAAGAAGAGACTTGATACCCTATGAGCATATACAGGGGGAGGTAATCCCCCTCAGGAACAGTCATAGGGGAGGGGAAAATTGGAGGGAGGGAAGAATGGGAGGATACAAGGGATGGGATAACCATTGAGATGTAACAAGGATAAATTAATAAAATAAATAAATAAAATAAAATCCTGGTGTTATTGTAAAGTGGTCAGTACTCTGGGTATTGCCTGCTCTTATGCTTTGAGGGTGCCTTACTTTTCTGGTAGTATTGGACTGTTCTATTTTTTTCTCATCTGAATTCTAATGATGGAGACCACAAGGACAAGGGGCCAAAGGGAGGCCAAATTGAGATTGTAGAGACCTAAAGAATTGTGAACTCCAACCTATACAAGGAAAGTAAAAGAGAGGTAGTTTAAAACTTACTCATTATTTGCCTTCTATCTTCATGAAACAAATGAGTACTAGTACTGGTATACGGGCAAGTTTAACCCTCTGGGCTCTGGGCAATTGTTTTTTCTCATTGGCAATCAAAGTTTTTTTTTTTTTTTAATTTCATAATAAGCTCTTGTTTCCCAACTTCCACTTTTTCAACTGTATTCTATATTAGAGTTTGTTTGTATATCCTGTAGGTTTTCCAGATAAAATACTTCTGCAAAATTAATTTACTTAAAATAATACAGAGATGATGATAATATAACAGATGAATATGGGATTAAACACTTGAAGCCTCAAAGACAGTGGTAATTTAAATTAGAGCATAATAAGATTGTTTAGTATTTATCATTGGTGTTTCATATGTATTTCTATTAAGAATTTCATATGACTTTAAATAAATTATCATTGTACTAAAACAATCTTCCTCAAAAATATATGATTAGCCTCTAGATGACTCTCTCTCTCTCTCTCTCTCTCTCTCTCTCTCTCTCTCTCTCTCTCTCTCGTCTTCTCCTGCTCCTCTCTCTCTCTCTCTCTCTGTTACTTTTTTGAGAGAAGATTTCTCTGTGTCGTCTTGGTTGCCTTGGACTCACTGTGTATATCAGGATGACCTCAAACTCACAGAGATCCATCTTCTTCTGATTCTCCAAGTTCTGGTACATTACAGACATATACCACAGTGTCTGGCTTATGGGCCATTCTTAAGGTGGAAATTTAGATAATGTCTCAGAAACATTCTACTTCTAAAGAAAAAAAAAACTTTTTCATACCAGCATTCTTCCTCTATATTATATACTACATGTTAAAACCTCCAGTTGCCATTAAAATTATTACACATTTTGTGCTTTGACATTTTGAAATTGTAGGCTGATATCTTGAGAAAAGAGCATGCATTTCAACATCTATTTTCCATTTTACAGTTGGGTGCCAGAATTTAACATATCTGCAATGGCTATGTTTAATGTGACATTTTCAATATCTTATTTTGTTCTCTGCAATCTGGGTTAGACTCACTTTAGTGTGTGTGTGTGTGTGTGTGTGTGTGTGTGTGTGTGTGTGTGTATGCTTGGCAGTGTGCACATGCGGAGGCCAGAGGATAACTGTAGATTCAGTCAACTTCGTTTACTCTTTCATGGCTTCTAAAGATTGAACCAAGGTCAGTAGGACAGTTCTGCAAATGTCTTTACCTTCAGAGACAGATGAGACATATTTAAGAGAGGATATTTTGACAGAAAATTGATCCAGTTTATAATCCAATTGTGTGGTCACTTGAACAAAATATGAACAATAACAACACCAGTTTACTATGCTAGTGTCAATAGGGGAAGCTCACAAGCTTCAACACTTGATGAAGATCTATAGGTACTTAAGGTTGACAGAGCCCTCTGGTAAACTATCTAATCCAATGTGGTCTGCCCTGAAATCATATACCAATAAAATCATACACAACACAACTCATCTGGTTACATTTATCTACTCATAATTATGTACACATGTAAAACAATAGTGAAAGAAAACAATATTGATAGTACATGAATGTAGAAGGAGTGCTTAGAGATAGGGAAGGGAAACAGTAGGAAGGAGAGTGGGTTAAAATAATGGTGTGATTGAACATTAAAACATATTATCTATATGTATGAAATGCCATAATGAATCCATTGTTTTTTAAGTTAATTAATGATAATTAAAAATGGAATAAAAACAGATTGTCCTAAGGAGGAAGCTAATTAAGATTCAGGATGCTATACTGGAGGTAAAAACGTCAAGTTGTTCTAAGGGAAGGAGAATTACTCCATCCTTCAGAGCAGCTCTTTAAGCTCAGGAAATAACTCAGTAACTTCCAGAGGTCATGTCAACTGGTTTGATTCATTAGCCCCTGTCTTTCTCCATGCATATATAAGGAGTAAGGACTGATGAAAGACACTTTAACAGGCTGAACTGCTTTAGAGGAGGCTCAGTGCAGCAGAACAGCCTGAAAGAAGCAGACATGGGCAAAGCTGTCTGGAAAAGGCACAGAGAAATTGAACCACATTATAAAGGAGAGTCTCCATCCCTTTGAGCTGAGTCTAGGCTGTGATGTGCCTTCCAGATTCCCAGCTTTTGTGAGCTGTCACTCATACTGGGGTGGGCTTTAGTGATGCATTCATCTTTGAGCCACTTATGCTACTGTAAATTATTCCTTCACCACATTTTTATATGTAACTCTAGTAAATTTCATTAACTCATCAATTTGGACTACAGTGGTATCCTTGGCTTGGACTGTCATCACCTATATGGGGTGTATAGACATTTGGTCTGTCTCCCCAGGAATAAGAGCCACTTTGGATTTGAGACTATGATCACCCTCCCCCTACTTAGACATTAACAAGCACAGATAAGAGTCTAGAATGTGGATTCCTGTATACTTGTTTTATTTATTTGTGTACACAACCAAGTAATTTCCATGAAATGACAAATTTTCTTTTTTTTTTTGAGGGAACCAGTTATCTTTCTAGTACATGAGTTCCAAGTGTACATTCTGTCATAGGTACAGAAATTGGGGACCATTACTGCATTACTACAGTCATATCTCATATCTAAGGCTTTAATACTTTTACCCATGCACTATAAATGGTAATATTTTCATAATCATTCTTTTTCTCTGAAGGTATCCCTTGTTCTACTAAGCATCCTAAGGACTCATTGCAGGTAGGATATGCATAGCTCAGACTCCGTTAGTTATTTCCAGCGTTTGTGAAGCCTTGGCATATGATAGAGCACTGAAACCCCATCTTTATGTCTTTTCTCATCATAGTTCTAGCTTAGAAGCAGAAACTACCAATGACCCTCTTGGTGATACTGCTGATGCTTTTATCAGCATAGTTCTATGACCATGGCAAGTAGTGCATCATCTGTGTACACTGAACAACACAATAGTTGAGCAGGTCTTGCCTCTGAGATAAAGCAAGAGGGTCTTATATTCATTCCACCATTATCCACTATAGTCTTCTCTGGGTCAGTTTAGATTTGCTCTTGCTACATAATTTAAAACTGTACTGGAATCCTGTATTGGGAAATCGTAGACCTAAATTTCACAACTCCCCACATCTAATTTTGTGTTCTAAGGATTTAAATGAAGACCATCTTTAGCTCCTGACACCACTGATCCCTGGTCCATAATGTTAAGGCCTTACAGTGTACAGTTTCTTTCATATGGTGTTCATAGCTGGTTTATGCTGAAGTACTGTCATGGCTTTGCTGATAGGATAGAAGGAGAACTATGTCTGAGGAGGGGTGTGAGAACATAGCTATACCTCAGAGCGATTCCCCCGAGGCTTTACTTCAGATGCTCCTATAGTGTTGGATATTTCAGAGAAACTTAGAGAATCTTCATAGTAGCCACTGTGTATCATCATACCATGTGTAATGGTTTTGGTTTTGAAAACCTTGACTTGAAATAGCATATCTGTCTTCTTTTGAAAAAGAAATCTTTGGCTTTCATGGCCTACCAGCTGGAGAATTTCCTAGATATAACCAGAGGCACTTTGATTTTTCACACTTAGTTTGCAGTTGTTTGTTACTTGCTGTAAGATTTTTTTAAAGTCTGGTTATCAATGTTGCTAGGCAATAGTTTTTGATTTCTTTATTTAGATGTCCTTCTCAAGTAGTTGATACTACAATTTTACAGGCTCATTTACTCTACAGATAATACATTCCCCCTAACTCTCTACAAATGACTATTTTAAAAACTGGACCATCGTAAAATGTCAACTACGACTTGTGCTGTTGTTACAATCAGCCATTCTGTATTAACCAATAGCCAAAAAATAAGTGATCTTTTTTGTTACCTGTTTCTTTAACTACTAGATTAAGGTTCAGTTCTTAAGAAGCATGTTGCCAAATAAGTTTGAGATTCTATACATTCTGTAGGAATCTATATGTTTGAAAGAAATACAAAGAATTTACAGTAAGCACAAAAAGTAGTGGGTTTCCAACACAAGAAATCTTAGTCCAACTCAGGAGAGTTAAGAGCAAGCACTGGATGTCAAGGATTCCTTGTTAGTCTGGAAAGATTTTGTGTTTTATCCCTGTTTCACTAAGTCTGTGGATGGGGGATATTATATAGAGTATGTGTTAGAATTTTCTACAAATGCAGAAACAGCAGGAAATATGGATGTATAAAGAAATTAATTATGAAGAACTTTACCTAACTATACCAGGGCCCTGAGAGTCCAAAATATTCAGCATAGATTTACAGATTGGAGACCTTGGAGAAGTGAGGATATATTTTGAGGCAAAGCATCTCCTAGAATATTCTGTTTTGTTTAAAGAAGGTCACTTTTTGGTCTTATTTTGGTTTTTACATGAGTGGAGGATCATGACTACACTGAGAAAGAATATCTTCTTTACTCAAAATCCACAGATGTCAATGTAAATGTCATCTAAAACCATACACTTCCAACACACAGAAGAAAATTTGACTAAAAGTCTGTGTACTCGGAAGCCCATCTACTGAGTTGTGCAGCTAATATCTCTGAAAAAAACCAGGACTTGAGGGTCTCCACAATGTGACAGATTTCAAGAAATGGCCTGCATTTCCAGAAGCTGGGATTGTTTCCAAAGGTGAAGAGCCATGGCATGATTCTCATCTACCTGGGTCATTTGTGATCATCTCATCACATACTCAGCATCACTGAAAAATATTTCTCCCATTATTTTGTTAACTCCTCCATCATCTGCTGTAGTATTCTCTGTTTGGAACAACAGATAGGTTCTCTCTTGCTTTATAACTGTCATGGAATTTTTGAATTAAATTCCTGGAATTTTTGTATTAAAAAAATTTTGTATTACGAAAGAGTAAACCTAACTTTTAAAACTTATGGAGGCCAGCATTTCATTGAGGATGCATGTGTACTCTTTTTGCCTTTCTATTTTACATCTTAACAACAGAATGAACAGGGTAGGACAAGGACTTCTATTTATGGATTTGATTTTTTAGTGTTTGTAAATGTTTGTTTGTGTTTTTATTATCTCATGTGTATGGAACCCAAAGGAAAAGTTGCAAGAGTCAATTCCCTCCTTCTATATCATGGGTCCAAGGGATCAAATTTTATACCAGCAGGCTTGGTTGTAAGCATGTTTGCAAAGTGATCAATCTCACTAAGCCAATGATATTGTTTACTTCTTAATCTCCTGTAAAAGTTGTTGTGCTTAATGTAGTATTTTCCTTTACTAGTGAATCAGTTCTCAGATTAATCAAATAGGAATTCCTAAGTCATAGTAAGCAACATGATTACGTTATTGTTACACACTGAACCACAAATCATATATTTATTTGTTGCTTAAATTTTAAGGTGGAAAAACTAACATATTCATAAGTGTATTCACTCTTTAAGGAAGATGTATTTGTTAATATTTGTTTTCTTTGTCCCGAATTAAAAACAGTATACTTACTGATTTGATTGTTCATGAATTCCTAGTTGTTGTTTATCATGGACCCCACCTGTGATTCATTTGCTTAGGGGACTCACATCCACAGGTACACTTACCTTAGAATTTCGCTTTTGTTTGTATTGAAGATTGCGTTATCTCTTCTTTTCTTTTTGAAAAATGAAAGAACAACAAAGAAACCATCAAAATAACCACAGGATCGTAAATGACTAGAATTACAAGCCTAAGCAAGCAACACTGGGAAGGACAGTACCTGGTTAAGACACCATGGCTATACCTTCCTCATATTCGGCTGTCAGTGCTCATAGAAACTACCAACATAACATGTTTGAATTCACAGTAAATGACCCCAGCAAAGACACAGCTTTATGCCTGTCTAGTAAGTAAGTGCCTCTCCTCCTAGTGAGGCATGAGAGATGCACGCAAATTCAGGATCTAATGCTTAATGCTTATCAGAGGGCTGATTTCTCACTTGGAACAATAAGGAGGAAAGGATAACATAACAATCACATTAAATAATCCACCCCAAATTTAACAAAATACTGTTTATGAAAAGTGGTGTCTGTCAAGGTAATTGATTATTGATTCTGCCACATCTAAGATTAGTTCATATACTCACTTGTACTTTGCACTGCTGTTGTGTTAGTTTATTTTCTTTAATGGTGACAAACCCTTTCCACAGATAGTCACATAGCCAGGTGTGCTGTTTCGTACACTTACGTAAATTAAGATGACCTTGACCTCCTGACCCTCTTACTATCACAGCAGTGCTCAGATGTTACAGTAGTTGTCTAGGATTTTTTTATGTGATGTCAGGGTCTAAACATAAAACAGTGGACATTAAAAATCCTTTAAGGAAAAAAGAAAGAACAAGTTTGGGTAACCACTACTTAATTGTCAATGCTAATAAACAAATTTTTGATAACTGTTCTTGAGAACTATATATTATAATTCATAGAAATGATACATAATTGCAACCATAGTAAATGTGAATCATACAATTTTATTGTCTAAAACATAAATAAAATATCAAAATAAGGGAAGAAAGGTTACTGGAAATATAAAGACAACAGTCCCACAAAATATAAGTGCAGTTGTACCACTGGGATGACTTTCCATCTCTTTCATTTTGAGCTTGTTATCTCCAAGAATTTCTTAACATTCTATTTAACCAAGGTAATGACAGAAAGTTATTTTTATCTGATGTCATTAGCATGTTTTTCTCATTTAAATGTGATTATTAAAGACATTTGAGTGCTGCCTAAAATGTGGAAATAAGAATTCAAAAGCCAAAGTTAAAAATGCAGCAGGAAAATATCTGAGAAGTTAAAAGTCCTAGAATAGCTTGAAGGGATTAACCCTAGTCTGAAGAAAGGTCACTTCTTTTGTGAAAGGCCTATGAAGAGGGAAGGAAAGAGAAGGTTGTATTTACAAAGTGATGTTAGGAAGTTATATATTTTTTGCTACTTTGTTGAGATGGCAGAAGAAGCATTTGGAAGAACTTTGAAATGATGTGTAGAATAAGGAAGGTTAGTTTGAGAAAGGGCATTACTCTGAATCAATTGCTTGCTTAATGGTGGAGAGAAATTTATAGTATCTGTGAAAAGTTTCCCAGAAGTCTTCAGCAGACCTGGTGTATTCGGAGAATGCCAACATCTATTACTAGACAGTAGGCTAGTCGAGAGAAAGACAAATCATGGACATTGTCAAAATAGCAGTTCAATAATAAACTCTACTGCTGAGCACAGAGGAGGCAATCGGAGGATAATGTCTCACATGCACTGAACATGGACAGGAAAGCTCTGTGGGTCAGTAGATATGCGACCAGGCAGGCAGGACAGTAAGACAGAAATCAAGGGTTTATGGTTATGGTCTGGGATTTAAAGTTTATTGTGAAAGAACCAAAGTCACTGAAGGGATGACCATAGGCTATAGAAGTTGAGGGGGAAACAGATTTTGTGTCATTTGGATAATCACATTTCCTGTAGAAAATATTTAAAGTGGTCACTTCCTGCATGACGAGGCCTGGTGGCACTCAGAGGAAGGATAGCAGGCTACAAAGAAGTGACTTGATACCCTATGAGCATATACAGGGGGAGCAGGTCCCCCTCAGTCACAGTCCTAGAGGAGGGGAGTAAGGGGAAAATGGGAGGGAGGGAGGAATGGAAGGATACAAGGGATGGGAAAACAATTGAGATGTAATATGAATAAATTAATAAAATATATTAAATAAATAAATTGGACTTATTTTGTTTTCAAAGTAGAGACATTTTTTAATATCATGAAGTGTTAATGGCTGATTGTTGGTTATGTTTCCTAAGACAGCAGGGAAGGGTCTTGAAAACAAGACAGTAAATGCTACAGTGGATGTGAGGATGTACTGATAGGAATTTAAGCTGGTTGTCCCAAGCAAGACAGTAGGCACGTGTAGTTAATATAACAAGAGTTATGTTTTATTATGCTGAGGGTCATCATGCAATGTTCACACTCTTAATTCCTAACTATGGTCCTAAACCAGTCTCCCCAAGGCTGATCATCTGTGGGACTTATCTTAGTTGAAGGTCAGGTCCATTTCTTATTGCAGAGATAGATGTTCATCTCTGTTCATCGCTGCTCTGTTCAGAATCATCAGGAAATGAAACCAGTCTGGATGTCCACTAACTGATGAATGGATTAAAAAATTGGTGCACATTGGCTAGATCTGGGAAGGGGTTTAAAGTTTACCTCCTGTATTGTCCTTGGCTGGTGCCTTAGTTTGAGCGGGACCCCTGGGCCCAAATCTGCCTATCATATTGTTCTACTTGTAGATTTCTAGGACCCTCTGGATCCTTTTATTTTGCTGTTCTCCCATGCGTCTCTCATTTAGAGTCCCAATAGGATGCCTTCCCCTCTGTCCCAGTTTCCTGGTAAGTGAAGGCTTTCGTGGGACATGCCCCTTGGGCTAGTATGCAGATATAAGTGAGTATATACCATTTGATTGGTCAGAATATTCTCCACAGTTGAGTGGAGAGTGTGATACGACTTTCTCACGTACTCTGGTGCCTCACATTTGACCATGTCCCCTGGAGGGGGAGACCTGGTGGCACTCAGAGGAAGGACAGCAAGTAGCCAAAAAGAGACTTGATACCCTATGAGAATATATAGGGGGACGTAATCCCCCTCAGGAACAGTCATAGGGGAGGGGAATAATGGGAAAATGGGGGGGGGGAGGAATGGGAGGATACAAGGGATGGGATAAACATTGAGATGTAACAAGAATAAATTAATAAAAAAAAAATTGGTGCACATACACAATGACATTTATTCATCTAGCAATAAAAATAAAACTCTGAGTTTTGCATTAGAACGTGAACACAGTAGAATGAGTCAAATATCTCAGAACCAGAAGGAAAAATGTCATATTTTCTCAGTCATTTCTGGACTCTAGCTTTGACTATTTTACATTTGTGTGTTTAACTTGGAGCATCTGTAGGGTAAGGAAACTAGGAAGGGGGCATTGGTAAGGAGGAAGAAGAAGTATCTTTCTTCTTCTTTTTTTATTTAATCAGTTTATTCAGATTACATCTCAATTGTTATCCCATCCCTTCTATCTTCCCGTTCATCCCTCCCTCCCGCTTTCACTCTATTCCCTTCCCCTATGTCTGTGACTGATGGGGCATCTCCTCCCCCTCTATATGAACATAGGCTATAGGAAAGAAGTAGCTTAAAAAGTTAGAATATAGGTGACATGAAGGGGATAAGAAGAGTAATGTAACAGAAGGTTTAAAGTGAAAAGAAATGGAAATTTAGAGTGGAGCAGTAGGTTGAAGGAAAGACAAGTAATACTAAGTATTTTTTAAAAAACTGTATGCAAATCCACTATACTACAAGATTCAGGTGTATACATACAGACATATATATGTGTGTATATATATATATATATATGAATATATGTATGTATATGTAAATATAACATATTTAATATATTCATATATGAGTTTGTCTTACATATAAAAGAGTTTAGTCATGGTTACCCTAGTCAGAGGCTACTGCTACTCTAAAAAGCCATACTACGCAAAATAAAAAGCCTACCCAAGTAGTCAGGCCCGTGCTACTGTTCGTGGCTGTCATGATAAATTGATTACAAGACCCTATTGATGCAGAAACACACAGGTTGGTCATATGATATAAGAGTCAAGTTAATACTGACAGGAATATCTGCCCTCAGTTAGCTGTCATCTTTCAAGATGCTGTGACATCCACTAAGATTGAGATAGGAAGACTCATCAGCAATCTTATCCAGGTATGAGTCCTGTGAGCTACAACAATGGCTCATAAGGCAAGACTTTATATATATACATATATATATATATGTATATATGTATATATGTATCTACACACATATATACACACACATATATATATATATACATATACATATATATGGGTTTTTACTACTTGTCATTGCATATATATATATATATATATATATATATATATTCTAAATATAACCTGTTGAGTCCATATAAAACTATTTTTTGTATGTTTTCTTGTCTGACCATTTGGTACTGGAAAACCAACTGTTGTGTTCCTTTCTCTGGGGAGGACTGGCTCTCCTGGCCCCAGCTTTTATCAGTTGCCTACAGTTCTTTGTGTAGGGTTGAGGCCTTGTGTTGAACTAAATTTATCAACATAATTTTACTCTTCTCCAGTGAACATGCAAGTTAAAATAACTGCAAACTTTAAAAAGTTTCTTGAATTGTTCAGGGCATTTTCACTATAAGGTATCCGGTGCAAATTAACCAGGTCAGTGTTCTGAAACAATTTTTACAAAATCCTTTCTCAATGTTAGTTATAGTCTCTCAATGATCATATCATGAGTTTTATAGTTTTAACCATGGATTTTCAGTGGTTTGTCATGGAGTTACATCAGTGTTCAGTACCTGAAATAGCTCCAAGAGTCCAGGTCCATAGTGAGCTCTACTTCCTAGAGTAGTGAATTGAGTTTGTCCTTTAGTGGTATTGTGTGATACAAGCATTGGTAATATGCAATGTCTATGACTAGCTATTTAAATGTATTCATAACATCATTTCCCTTTGAATTGTTGTAAAGTGCACACTATGCGCAGTAGCTACCCTGGATAATACCAACTACATTTTTCAGTTCATTATTCAGATATGATTGAGGCATTATATCATTCTTCTGGTGTGCTATGTACTTTATTGTCATCATTACTCCCGTTGACAATACAATGTACTGAAATACATTGTGGATATCAGTGACCCTAATTTTATGGTGACAAAGTCAGGATTTATTTTGACTGTATCAGGTGTCAGAATTTACAATGTTCTGAACTTTTTCCTATAGACACCATTTCTCGCCAATATTATATGGTCATAGATTGTGTTATAACCAAAAATATTCAGAGTATTTCATATTCAAGTTATTTCATTCAGCAGGAACACCATAAAATGTGATTCTATGAATTTCAGCTGGCCTAGATAAGTCATGTGATGTAAACTCCTAATGCAGTCAGGAGGCTTTCAACATGAAGACGGCCGGAACTAGAAGAACATGACTGAATGTTTGCAATAGTCTAATTTAACAATATATAAAGAATACATTAAAATAATAATAAAAACAGAGAATAATATACAGATGAGTAACACGGTGGTTCCTAATATAAAATGTTATGTAGTGTAATGAAATATACGCTGTAACTTTATATCACTGACAATGCAGAGAGATGGTTTATGCCCAAGTCAGTGCAGAGAAGTAGTACCTGTTTGCTCTATGACATTACAACCTTTAGATTATCACTAGGTAGAGGATATTTTTCACTCACTAGAACCAAATGCGATCACTTTCACATAAAGTTTCAGGTTTATCCAACTTGTAGCTGATTGATGGCCTGTGTCCTGGCATAGCTAAGGATGCAACTCAACACATCTGCAGAGCTGCAATGTTAAGAGGCTGAATACTTCTAGATACATGTTCTGCTTTCAAATCTGACCAAAAAGTTACCTTTCAAGGCACTGTGCATCCACATGCCCGGTCTCAGTGAACTCTCACAATAGTCTCATTTAGCAAAATAAAATTAATTAACTCTGGAAAGACTGAATTGCATAGTCAAAATACAACTAAGGAAGCACTGAATTTTGAAGTTCAGGACATGTTGCTAAATTTCTTAATGTCATCAAAGAACTAGGACGTGGGTAGGCATAAGGAGTTTGAATCCTAAGATACAGATTTTTTTTTCTGTTGAAAACCCCCAGATGGTTTTGGCTTGCAGCGTTCTGAAACACCGTAAGTGGATTTTGTAGACCTGTTCACCTTTTCCATTCTGGACTCTGCAAAGTAAGCACTGCTTTTATATGCAGAAATGGACAACTGCTGTTCCTCACACTGTAGCATGAACAGGCAAATAGTATGCAAAAACCTCAGAAAAGGGTCTTGGCCTTTATCAATTTTCCCATGTATTGCCTTGTGCTCTTAAACAAATGGACACCAAATGCCATTCTGCCATTTCCTGAATTTTTAAGCTTGAAGGGAGACCATTAACTGGTAGTGAGTCACTCTCAGAGGCTGTTTTCTCATTCATCAGCTGATTAGTTGTAGCTAGTAATGCTAATGGGAATGATTATAGAATGACAAAGCCTCAGAACTAGTATTTTTCTCTGCACTTAGAAAAGAAAAACTTAGTAATTACCCTGTATGCCTTATTTAACAGACTGGCCAGAGGACAAGAAAACATTCATTCAAGAGATTTCATACAGTGAGGGTAAATGCTGCTAAACTGGCAATCTGCTATTCAATTGTTGAATTTATTACGTTACACCAGTCCAACTTTTGACAATGGAAAATATCGATAATTCGTATGTATTAATACAAACAGCTTCCATTACAATTTTTTTTTAAAAAAATCACTAATTCATGCTATAAATTATGCTGGCGCATTCCTCTCTTTAAATCTTTAATGCATAATTTTATCTCCTTCATTTTGAAAGTTATTTTTGTGGATGCTTGTATGAGAAATGTCCCACATAGGCACAGATATATCCAGGCTATGGTACAAAACCTTTTGGAAGTGGAGTCTTGCTGGAAAAAGCACATAACTGGAAGCAGATTTTGGGAGTTAATACCCTTCCCTAACTTCCACTAGAAATTTTATGTTTTGTATTTGCAGCTGAAGTTGGGATCTTGCAGCTTTCTGCTCTAGCTACCGACTGCCAGGCCTTCCCATCCCATAATGGACTCTCTTTGCAACTGTAAGTTGAAATAACCTTTTTATTCCATAAGTTGCTGTTGGTCATGTGTTTTGTCACTACAACAAAAAGTACCTAAAAGTGTAAGGAACTTAATCCACCATGAGTGTCGACCTTCCTAATAGTCATATTCTAACTCATTGAACATGAATCATCTCATTTGCTTAAGGATCAAAGTGGTACCCAAGCTTCAATAATTGTCTCTATAGAGCTTAAGTGGAAGGATTTTATTAACTCCAGATATAGAAGTCGTATAACTAATTACTATGACTGTGATAAATGACTATGAATAACTTTTATTGATTATGTTCATTCAGTGTTGAAAGATAATTTTTATTTAACAAGGGAAGGAAACAAAGACGCACACCAATGCTTTCTTTCTCTAGGAAATGCACTGTAGACTTTTAGTTTAAACATTAAGTCAAGTCATAGGCTATAGCTATAGTGATATCATCATGGGATATATGACCCAATTTTGTATTTTCTTTGAAGAAGAATGCATCCTTAAATAGATGAACAAGAAGTGGCTCAGAAACTCCCATAGCATGTAGAGTGGAGCAGCTGTCTTAAGCCATGTGGCAATTTTTCTTAGTATGCTAAGGAATGTTAGCCCATTTATCTTCTTAAAAACATTAAAGTTCTGGTCTACTAATCTGATCATATATCTGTCAAGATTCCAATAGGGAACAAAAGCAGTCTGTTTCCAAATAAAATATGTATCAGAAATTGTGTGGCATGTTTTGTAGATGGAAATAGCATAATTATTTAGATTATACAAAGAAAAAATTTAACAAAGGAAAAGTTACAGAATTTGAGATAGGAAATAAAAATAACAATATTCCTGACTCTAAATCCTGGTATTTTTAATACTTAAAATGTCCTTGAATTCATATATGGATAATACACATGTGGTACATAAGGACTCTGGCTGGTTACAAAAAACAAAATAATGAAAATTTCAGATAAATGAATGGAACTAGAAAATGTTACATTGATTGAGATAACAGTAACTAAAAAATATGAATATTCCCTGTACTTTATTATTTATGGCCCCAGATTGAAATCTTTATACATGAGTACATAACCTGAAGTCAGAAAGCCTGAAAATGGATCTTAAAAGAAGAGAAACAGAAGGAGCTAAAGAGAGAGAATACCAAGACATGGTTTATGAAGGGAGAAATGGGGAAAATGGGACTTTAACTGGGGAAGGGGAAGGAAGGTAATATACAGGAAGGGCATGAAGAAGATAATATTAACATTAAGGATGTTGGGAAAAGTCAGAGGATTTTATAAATTTAATAAAAGTCATACACATGCATGTACTTTAAGTGGAGTTTCACTATAATAGATGATAATGCTCTTCCTAGAAACCATTGCCTATCGAAAAAAGACTCCAGTGTGAAGCAAGAGATACTTCCCTTTAATTTTTTGGTAGGAATACTTCAAGGGATCCACCAGATGATATAACCTACTTTTATTGCCCTTGATTATCCCCCATAGAACTTGAAAGTTGTACCTATTTCTGAAAACAGCACACATGTTAGGAACAGGACTTGAAGGAATCAAGGTGCGACTGACCTGGAATCTTCCACCTGGATGTCAGCTCCCATAATATCTGAACTGCTATATGAGCTTCCAAAGGAGAAAAACAATGCCTTACACAAATGTAAAGCCTAAAATTTACAACAGTAAACAGCCTGGCCAGATATCTGAAATGGTGCAACAGTGGCACTTTCAGCTTGAGGGTTATGAACACCAGTCTAATTTGAATGCTATGTAGCAAGAAGATTGTGCCTGGTAGTGTCAAAGGGCCAAGAAAACATGACTGGACAGGTCAGGAGAACTTATAATGCCATTTTCTTAAACTGATATAAATCGTAACTGCATTTTCATTCCTTGTAATGACAGGTATGGGTAGCACTCATTATCATCAAAGGAAATTATTCCTGCCACACATGAAGACTATTACAGAGATCCAAAACGGATAAAGTATGCAGAGAGCCAGGGACTGTGGAGGACACATCCCCAGTGATATAGCCCTAATTCTACATCTCCACCAAAGACTCACTAAAAATAATAAATGAGAAAAAGAGTGAGAGAACCAGAGGTCCTGCACGCCCTATTTCAAGAGTGTAGCTTCTAGTTATAAGGAGGAAACTGTGTTCATAAGATGTATTTTAATCTCAAAAATAAAATAATAAAATATATCAACATGTAGTTGTCTATCAAGACCTGTTAATGACATCACCAGTTAACATGCAGGTATGGATAAGCAAAAGTTTACAGGGTCCCACTTCTAGATGGAAATATACAGGCAATCAATGGCTGTGGCAAGAAGAAAAATGAATTCTATGATAAGTTACCCAGTCCCAAGTGGTCAGTTGTGAATACATGTACATATAGACACTAATAAATGAATTTAATAATAATTTTAAAAGATTTTTATGAGTTTGGGGAGTGATGAAATATGAGAATAGTTACAGGATGGTGAAGAATGAAATAGCAAAATTAGTTGTGAAACAACATAATTTAATAAAATATAATTAATATTAATACAAATGCTATGACCACGATTTTTTAATAAAAGAAAATAAGAAAGGCATAAAAACAAACTTTTCTTCTATATTTTACCATGATTTAAAGGAAATGAGAAAAGGCATATAAAAAAACAAAATACTCTCTATTTAATACCACAAGTTTCCTTCAAATACAATATACTTTGTTATGACCAACCACTTGGTTATCAAAAAATATATAAGATATAGTCAGTATTGAAGATGAAACAACTGAGAAACTATGTGATGTGGCTTACTAGGAAGTTATGAGTTTACTCCCTGTGTATATAATTATTTCAAATATTGCTGAGTTGTATGATCTACAATTAACAAAGTCTCCCACAGTATTCTCCAGCTGAATACATATTTCTTGAATGGTAATATTCACCTTTGCAACATAACTTTAGAAAAGAAACAGCCGATCTCTGTTTTCAGGGAACTGGTACATAAAGTTACACACAAATGCAAAACATTTGCTTTCACTGGTGAGGTATAGTGAGATGAGCCGGCTAGCTGTTGAGGCACAGAAGTCAGGTCTCATGAATACTTATAAGGAGCTGCTATAGGGGGGATGATGTCATTGTCTCGGGTATAACTTCACAAGCAGGGCTGGATTAAAAAGAAGAACAAGGATCTTTTCTAGTTCCGTGCCTTTTGAGAATCTCGTTCATTTCTGGAGTAACATTCCGCAGGAAGAATCTGTTTGGCTCTGCCTGGAAAGTATAAAGAAGAGTGTGATATAATGTATCATTCACAAAGGTGGCAGTTAAGTTATAGAAATGTAAGACCTGCAAAACAATGGATAAGACAAGTGATACAGTGATGGATTCTTGGTATATAGACCCAGAATTAAGCACCATGACCCACATTGTTGCAAATAATCGATATGCGTTTGTTAAATGAGTGAGTGAGAGAAATGAGTAATGGCATTACTGTTCGTATTATCGGGATTGCCGTCACTGCTCTTGCTAATTTTGCTGTTTCTGCTATATTACTACTGTCATGCTTAATCAGTGTTTAAAATATATTAATTTAGCTTTCTCTCTGATTCTCCTTTTACCTGTTTTTTTTTTTCACATATAAATGCAGAGCTATTATTCTCCCTTCAGTATATATTGTTTTAAAATAGGAGTTTCCAGACAAACATAAACAATAGAAAATAATTCTCCATACAAGCCAGGGTAAATAAGAAATATTTATCCTATTTCAGAAAACTAAAGAAATCTTGAACTGTGGAGAAGGTTTTTTTATCATATAGGTCAAATGGTCTCTACTCACTAGGTTAATGTTACTTCCAAAAAGTATTGTATTTAAAAAAAACTAATTTAAAAAAATGAAACAATATTTAGGATAATTGAAAATCAATGAAAGTAAATGTGAGTCCCTCCACCCATAAGCAAGAGGCCTCCAAGTAAACTGATAAGACACAGGAATGTGATTTAGCTAGCCATGCCTGACAGTGGAGCTGATTTCCTGGGTTTGAGTGCTGATTTTTGTAGTTACTGCTTCTGGGTCCATAAGCAACATATTTGATCTCTATGTGCCTCATTTTCCACATGTTCAATATGTGAAATAAAAATTTAAGGAAGTCTTTAAGAATTAAATGAGATAATGTTTTTGAGAACAAATTAGCGAATAGCCTTTATGCGTCCTCCCAATTATCTTCTAAAGATCCTGGTGGTATTTCATGAGAATATAGGCTTTGACATGTAGTGTAATTGAGACCTAGGGAGATAATTTAGTCAACAAAGTGCCTGCTACACAAGCATGGAGAGCTGAGTGTGGCTCTCTCGCCCTCATCAAAAGCTGAGCATAGAGACTTATAGCTGGTCATCCAGTGCTGAGGTTTCTGGGAGAACACTAGGATTCATTTTAGCTCTCTGGTCTGACAGCCTGCCTTGCCAGTGTGCACAAGTTCCAGTGGCAGATGCAGTCTCAAAGTCAAGGAGGTCTCTTCTATGTAGAAGACGATTTCTCCTCATTAATATCAAATACCAAATGATCAGCCTGAGTACACACCCACAGCAACATTATACAGACTGAACAAAGGGCACAGTGAGTAGGGATAAGAGGGAAAGTATGGAGGGAGAAATGGGTGGAGGAAATGAGAAGACTGTATTCTCCACAAATAACATAAACAATTATAAGATAATGTGGAGAACGGCACACAACCCCACAAGCATAAATAGATATGTGCACCTGAATGCATAACACACACACACACACACACACACACACACACACACACACACACACACACACACGACAGGTAGTGTAAATTGTCCATGATTTTAGTTAATTATTAAGAAGCAAGTCAAATGTTTTTATTAGGCACATATTAATAGCAACACCACTAAATGTTGACTCATGGCCTTCCAAAAGTCCGCAAGAATCTTATATAAACAATCAGTAGGTTACGAAGAAAGTTATAACTCCAATTCGACAGTCTCAGTTTATTATACAATAATGGACCCTCAGACACAGCATTAACATTTGGTTTATGGAAGAGGGGAACCAATTCAATTAGGATTTATCAGAGTTCATGGCCTAAGAGTTGTGTTGATACTCAATAGTAAAAACATATCTTAGAACACTAATAATTTATTATTATAAAACAAATGGTTTGTTTTCACAAAGAATAAGCCAAATGACCACATCAATCTTGCTTAAGGAGAGTCAATATGGCCATATGCAGAGAGATACATTGCTTTATGAACATCCAGAGAGAACTACTGAGATAAGCCTGGCTCTATAAACAAACCCAAGTAGCATTGTTTATTTTACTATTGTTAAATAGGTTTAAAGACAGGAAATGGAAATGATTTGAGATTTACTTTACTGTCAGTTTCCAACTTGAATTGGAACATGTGTGAATGAATGATAGACATATTCAACAGCAAAATTCTGAAAGCAAATTTAATGTCCGTTTCTAAACTACAAACTACAAGTATATTATCCACATTCAACACCTAGCCCTTAATCTGTTTATTTCTCAATATTGATATACCTTTATCTACTTCATACACAACTAATTTATTTTTCTAAGTGACTTTTGAAAATATTTGTTTTATGTCGAAAATACAAAACAAATGAAAATAATCACTAATTTTATTAGAATAGTTTTAATATAATATATTCTGATCATTATTTTTCCTCACTCAACTCTTCCCCACCTCCCACCCACCTAAATCCACACCCTTTCTTTCCTTCTCTCATTCAAAACTATGTCATACAAGTAGAAATCCCATGAAAAGACAAAATTGGAAACTATAATGTAAGCAAAAGACCGCAGAGGTAGAACAAAATAAAATAAAACAAAAGAAAAAGGATGAAATCATAATATATACTATGTAGTTAGCTTTTTGTTGACCATTTATTGCTGGCCATAGGTCTGCCTTTAAGTGTGTTTCTTGTGCTTTTTATTTGCCTGTTATTTTCTATTTGTTTATTTTATCCTATTGTTTTATTTTATTTTGTTAATTTTATTTTAATCTTCTACTTTAAACCATAAAGTTAGAGAAAAATATCTCAAAGATTAAATAAGAAGCATATACTAAATTATCATTCAACACAAAAATAAAGTAGACATTTATTGATGGAGAGAGCAGATAGCCAGATACTATTTCACTGCTGAAAAAATTATCAAGAGAAATGTAAAATTTATGGAATGCAGTTCATAGATATAATGCAATCTAGGTTGTGTCTTAATTAGGGTGTGTGTGTGTGTGTGTGATGTTCAAATAATTATGTCTTAAGTACTGTACTAATAAGGAAACAAAGTTGAAGATCTAGAACGGCCTTTGTCCTCTGGTGACTTACTGAGATCCTATAGTGTGTGTAAACGTAATACCCTGTAGAGGAATTTGGGAACAGTTTAAAAGTAAACCATTTTTTTCTGAGTTCACTGTCAAGAGAAGTCAGTTTTCTAATTGCTCAAAGACAGAGAAGCACGTACTCCTACGTTTATTATGTTATTCCCCATGGATAGCCAGTATGGACTTAGTTTTGTGAAAAACCATTTTTATGTTACCGAAATCATTGCAAATCCAGTGGTTTATACTTAGCAGTCTAAGCAGAAATGTTATTGAATATCTTACAGGACCAGGCATGGTGGAACATATCTGGAGAATCCTAAAGACAGAGGCAGAGGCTGGACTCTAGATACAAATTCCAGCTACTCTCACCTGCAGAGTTTCAGGCCGGCAGAGAAAGAGTGGAACTTGCTCTCAAAAATAAATCAAAACAAGTCTTCTACAGTAAGTGTTTATGAAATAGTAGTGAGGGAATAAATGGTGATTTATGGATCTCATACTCTAGTGGGATAAATAGAAATTGATATTGAGCTGCACCTCTATTGAATGTTTGGGTAAGGATTTTATCTTTCCTTGCCCATGGAAAACAATGATGAACTGAGGAATACACATTTGACCCTCAGTGTCTTTGCATTCTGCATCCAAGCATCTAAGTGTCTAACCAACTGCAAATGAAAGGTGAGTTGAACTATCTTTGCTGAACATGTACAGACCTTCAGTGTTGTCTGTTTCCCCATAAACACTGCACCATAATACCTCTTGCTTCTTTGCTTATTTTTTAAAAGTCATATACACCAGTTATTCATTATTTTTTAATTTGTTGACTTTACATCCCATTTGTAGCCCCTTCCCTCATTGCCTCCTGACGCCACTTTCCCTCCCTCATGCCCTCTCCCTCCCTCCCCTGGTCCTCAGAAAGGGTGAGCCCTCCTCCACTAACATCTGACTACAGCCTTTCAAGTCACATCTGTTTCCTCTTCCTCTGTGGACTGGCAAGTCTGATCTTCCAGGGGAAAGTTATCAACATGTGGGACCAGACTCCATGTCAGCAGTGGTCCCTACTCCCCAGATTTTGGACCCACAAGGAGACTGTGCTGCCTGTCTACTACATCTGAGCAGGGGGTCTAGATCCACCCTATGCACCTTGGTTAGTGCATCAGTTTTGGACTGAAAGATTATATTTCTAGAATAGATACTCCAGCTTGCTTCTTGAGCCTACTTGTTTAGAATAACTTTTCCCAGCCCTTCACTCTGAGGTAATGTCTATCTTTATTGCTCAGATGTATTTCTTGTATGCAGCAGAATGATGGGTCTAGTTCTTACACCCATTCTGTTAGCATGTGTCTTTTTAGTGAGGAGTTGAGGCCATTGATGTTGAAAGATATTAATGATCAGTGGTTGTTAGTTCCTGTTTGTTTGTTTGTTTGTTTGTTTTTAATATTGGTGGTAGTAGAGTGGGCATACATGTTTTCTTTCTTTTGCTTTTGTGAATGTGGGGTTACAGATAGAAACTTACAATTCTTAGTCAGGACTGCACTTTTAGCAAAGAGCACTTTACAAGCATGGAGGGAATTGACAGAGTTTAAAGGCTTTCCCATGTGATTTATTTATTAGAATAAAAATTAATTCTTACTCAGGGAGGTAGAGGCAGAAAGATCTCTATGAGTTTAAGGCCAACCTGGTCTACAAATCGAGTCCATGAAGGCAAGACTACATAGAGAAACCTTATCTAAAAAAAAAAACCAAAAATTAAAAAAAGAAAGAAAAAAAGACAAAAAAAATTAAGTTATTATAATTTGTATGCACTAAATCAGTTGAGAGAGGAACGTACAATAATGGTAGCAAATAAAAAAAACAGACACAAGAACAGTGTCACAATTTGTTTTTAAAATATGTGTTTGAGATTTCAGTTCAGCACGTTACTTTGAAATACATTTGAATGCATGTGACATCTGAATTGTAAGAGCAAACGCATACTTCTTTCTAGAAGTGAGTTACGAATGTAGTATGGGAGTAAAGCAACTATAGATGAAATGGAAGCAGCTAATAATCAGTGAATGTTATACTTTGAATTTAATTCACTAATATAAGTTTTGAGGTATTTTTTCCTTATTGTGTGGTTCATCCAAACTTAATGCAACATTTACTACTGATTTCAAAATGAATTTTCCTAAGCTTTAGAATACTTGTGAATTGTTCTTTAAAGATTTCTTTTTATTTGCATAAATTTTAGTGATTATTTAGGAATTTCACAGAATGCATCCCCATCGCCCCACTACTATTGTAGCCTTTCATTCTAATTTGTGTTGCCCATATAGTCATTGGAGTATGATCAAACTCCTGGTAGCCAGCTCCTTAAACAAATGTAAGTTCTTCCTCACTCCCAACCCACCAATAGCCATCCACTGTGGAAAGCTACGCCTCAGCATCCGCATCACAAGTTTAAGAGTTCTCCTCTATGGCTTCATATCTAGGTTGTTTCTTTTTGTGAGGAGGGCTGTACATGAATGTATTTATGTCTGTGTGTAGAGATTGGTGCACAAGACTGCAGGCTGCCATTAAAGCCAGAAGAGGGCACTGGGTTTGTCTGAGCTGGTAACTCCCAGATATGTTACTAAATAAATGCAAACACTTCAAAATCTCGAAACATTTTGGAACTAAAAAATGTTTTTGCTCTCGAATGTTTTTGTAAATTTATTATTTAATTTTAAAATATATTTTAAACGAAACACTTAATTGAACATGAATTTGTCTATCCCTTTACTCCTTCCAATCTACTTAATTACCCTTACCGTAACAACTTTCATAGCCCCCACTTTCAAGCTAATATCTTCTTTTTCTTTGATTGTGTTGTTATAAATATATGTGCGTATGTATAAATGTGTGCACAAATATATAAATACGGCCTTCTCAACTACTGTTGTTGCTTGTGTGTACGTCAGTCTTGTTTCTGTGACCAGTCTTCACTGTATAACCAATATGAACAGTAGTAATTCCGTGGAGTGGCCAATTCTCTTTCTGTCGTGAATATTTAATTGTCTATAGTTACTTGTCAAGGAATAGGAATTTTCCTCTTCCTACAAAATATTTGCCCTGTCCATATTAGGTTGTCCATTACATTACTAGTGTTATATCATATTATATATGATATTTAATATGTTATATATGTATATTACAGTCTTATTTATACAATCACTTCTATTTCACAGAAGGCTTCCTGATATTATGGATACTACAGTCCACCCACCCCATTCTGCAATGGTCCCTGAGTCATTGTTGCAGGCGCTGTTGTGTAGATGTATTCACTGGGGCTCGAATTCTGATGATGCATTGATCTCTGCATTGTGTCCAGTAGTGTTTTTTATGTAAGGCTTAGATTTATTTATGATTCTAGTAGAGGCAAACCATAGTAAAAGTTCTCACCCACTCTAACTCTGTAACATCTTTAATCCCCAGGCAAGTAACTTGAAAGAATGACCTCTATTACATGAAATGACACTCTCTCGGCAAGTCATGTCCTCATTATCTTTTAGAATTATGGCTCCCTACCTTATATATATATATATATGTCCATCTTATCTCCCTGAAGCTATATAAACCTCTACTATTTATAAATGTAAGTGTTAAGGTTTATAGTTAAGATAGATATGATATAAAATAGTCTATGATGTCATAGTCTTTAAAGTATATAGGATGAGTCATCAATCAGTTCTTTATTTTATTTCCTATATATAAGTGTTTTCACACACCAATATTTGTACATAGTGTGAGGACAGTACCCAAAGAGGATAAAAAGAAAAGGCATAAGATACTCTGGAACTGGACTTACAGACAGTTATGCTACCATATGGGGTTGGGAACCAAACAAAGGCTCTCTACAAGAGTGGTGGTTACTTTTAACTGGTGAATCTTGTCTTCATCCCACTGAATCATCAATTTAAAATTATTGTTTTCTTTTTCTGTTCTTCTTTCTTGAAAAAATTACTCAAGCTGGGCAGTGGTGGCACACACCTTTAGGCCCAGCACTCTAAAGACAGAGGTAGGTAAATCTCTGAGTTTTAGGTCTACAGGTCACTCTGCTTTTGAGAGTTTATTACAGTCAATATACTGAACTCCATGTCTATCATCTCCTCAAACAAAAAAATACACTTGTTTTTAGTAGTTGGGTAGTATTCCATTGTGTAAATGTACTACATTTTCTTTACCTGGTCTTCAGTTGAGGAGTATCTAGGTTGTTTCCAGGTTCTGGTGAATGGCCAAAGTGATCCAAATAAGATCTCAACTCATGGTGTTAAAATACCCCCACCCAAATGGCAGCTCATCACCAGGCCTGACCTAGACCTGTCCTAGGCCTGACCCCAAAGAGTCATCAGTTCCAGGAATAGACCCCCACTGACCCACCCAAGGGACAATCAATCATGGAAAAGGGCAACTAGGAGATAACCACAGTATGTGGAGAAATCTTACCTAAATTTGGCCATCTGTACTTGACTCGTAGTTAAACATTCATGACACAAGAATGTAGCCAGGTGATCACCTGGGCTGGAGCCAATCAAAGATGACCCATGGAACTACGTTGCTTCCCTCCAAAAAGGTTAAAGATTACCTAATACTTCCTGGAATTTCCCTCTTTATCCATAAAAAAGCCTTCAAGCTGATGTTCAGGGTGGCTATTTTGTAAAGGGGTGATTCCTGCCTGTTGGAATTTTGTGCAGAATAAATGTTCTTTGCTCTTGCATTCTACTTGAGTCTGCGGTCTTTCTTCAGTGGTTCTCAGACCCTTACACTGGCTATTATGAATAAGGTTGCAAAGAATGTAGGTGGGCAAGAGTCCTGGTGGAGCATGTTTTGGGTTTATTCCTAGGAGTGGTTTAGCTGGGTCTTAAGGTGGATCCATTTCCAGTTTTCTGAGAAACCTCCAGAATGATTTCCACAGTGGTTTACAGTGTGCACTCCCACCAGCAATACAGGAGTGTTGCCCTTGTTCCACATCCTTGTGAGCATGTGCTGTTACTTGAGCTTTTTGTCTTAGTAATTCTGAGAGTTGTAAGATGGAATCTCCTGGTCATTTTGATTTGCATTTCCCTGACTTTTGGAAGAAGGTTCAAATATGTTTTCAAATGTTAAATTCATGTCTTGAGATCTGGTTCTGCCCTGCCATGGACATTTTTGTGAGTGTTGAGCTATCTCCTGTAACTATGTGATGATAAGGAATGTTCTCCAATTATCCATGATTGGCTACATAAAGATGCTAAAGTCTATGACTGGGTAGAACAAATGGAGACAGCGTTTTAGTTGCCCTAGCTTCGGTTTGAGGTATGAGGAAAGAAGATGGTGCTGAGCACATGCTTGTAAGAAGAGACTGATGGAGCAGAAACCAGATTGGCAAGTGATTGGTTTTTATGTGGTTTCAAAGGCATTAATGTTAGAGTAGCTCAGGATCTGCCTGGCATAGTCCTTAAAGCTTAAAAACAAACTACACTCTCCCTGTGTCAGTTTTAGGGGGAACAATCTTGTTAAAGAAAACAACTGCCTTAAAAATTTATTGTATTGATTAATATACAAAGAGTAATTCATCTTTCTACAATTATGACTAAGGACATTAAGCATTTCTTTAATTGCTTCTCAGCCATTTGTAATTCCTCTGTTGAGAATTCTCTGTTTAACTTTCTATCCCATTTTCAAAATTAGGTTATTTGGTTTGTTGGTGTTTAATTTCTTGTGTTGTTATCTTAATGCTATGTCGAGTTCTTTGATCCATTTGGACTTGAGTTTTGTGATAGATGTGGATCTACTTGCTTTTGTCTACATATAGACATCCAGTAAGACCAGCACCATTTGTTGAAGATGCTATCTTTTTTCCATTGGGTGGTTTTAGTTTCTTTGTCAAATGTCAAACATTTGTAGGTGTCTGGGTTTGGGTATCCTTTTTTTTTGATTGATTAACCAGTTTGTTTATATGCTGATACTATGCAGTTTTTATTATTATTGTTCAATAGTACAGCTTGCAATCAGGAAAGAAATACCTCCTTGAAGTTCTTTGACTGTATAAAGTGTTTTACCTAGTGTATGTTTTTTTGTTTTTCCATATGAAGTTAAGAATTGTTCTTTCAAGGTCTGTAAATAACTGTGTAGGTACTTTGATGGGAATTTCATTGAATCTGTATATTGCTCTTTGTAAAATGTCCATTTTTACTCTGTTAATCCTACAGATCTACAAGCATGGTAGATCTTTCCATCTTCTGATATCTTCTTCAATTTCTTTCTTCAGAGACTTGAGTTTTTATCATGCAGGTTATTCACTTGCTTGGCTAGAATTACCCCAAGAGGAGTTATATTATTTGTGGCTATTATAAAGAACGTTGCTTCTCTAATTGCTTTCTCAACCTGTTTGTCTTTTGTATACCAAAGGGCATGGATGGAACTAGAAAAGATCATCCAGAGTGAGTTAATCGAGACTCAGAATGACATACTTGGTATGTACTCACTTAGAAGTGTATATTAGCCATATAGTATAGCATAACCATACTACAATCCACAAACCCAAAGAAGTCAAGGAGAGACTGAGGGAAGATGTTTAAATATCACTCAGAACAGGAAATACAATAGATATATGAAGTACATGGATAGAAGGAACTGGGTGGGAGACGGGATAGGGAGGATAATCTGAGTGGAGATCAGGTGGGCAGAAAGAGGAGGG
This sequence comes from Acomys russatus, assembly GCF_903995435.1. NCBI lineage: Eukaryota > Metazoa > Chordata > Mammalia > Rodentia > Muridae > Acomys > Acomys russatus. The sequence continues at coordinate 41,607,807 of NC_067159.1, forward strand.
GCACAGGTGAAGAGAAAGAACTGGGAGAGAGAGCAGAAATCTATGTGGGGCCATACCTGTGACAGGGGAGGCTCCTGAGAGTCTTTCTTGGTGACCCTAGCTGAGACTTAAAGCAGTGGGTTTTAAGAAGCATAAAGTTGGTACATTCCGTATCCAGGTGAGATCCCCAGTGGAGGGAGGGGGACACCAACCCACACATAAAACCTTAGACTGAAAATATGTCTTATCTACAAGAAGTATCTGGGCAAAGATGGTACAGAGAGTGAGAGACTAGCAACCCTGTGACTGGTTCAGCTTGAGACTCACCTTATGGGAGATCAGCAGACCACTGTCACTATTGATGATACTCTACTATGCTTGTTAACAAGAGTCTAGCATAAATATCATCTGAGAGGTTCCCTCTAGCCGCTGATAGAGGTAGATGCAGAGACGCAAAGCCAAGCAATGGGCTGAGCTCTGGAGTTTTGTGAAAGAATGGGAGGAAGGATAGAGAGAGCTGAAGGGGTCAATATCATGACAAGAAGACCTACCGAGCATTGTAATATGAGCCCATGGAGGTTCACAGAGACTGAACCACCTACCAAAGAGCTTGCATGAACAGAATCTAGACCCCCTATATATATGTAGCACATGTATAATTTGGTCATCACATGGGTTCCCTAGCAACAAGAATAGGGGCTGTCTATGAATCTGCTACCTACTGCTGGATCACTTTCCTCTATTTGGTCTGTCTTCTCATTCCCATGTGCTTAATCCTATAGTAACTTGAGATACCACAGTGGATTGATACTAATTGGGGGCCTTCCTTCTCTGGTAGGAAGGAGAGGGAGGAATGTGAGGAGGAGGGTGGACGGGTAAGACTGGGAGGAGAAGAGGGAGGAAACTAGGATGAACATGTAAAGTTGTTAAATAAATAAATAATAAATTGAGGGTAAAAAAACAAACACACTTTTTTTTCTAGATGTTCTTTTTTCACGCATATTGGAAAGCCTTTTCAATAGTATGCAATTCACTTTTTGCCCAATTATATCTTATTTGAAAACCAAAAAAAAAGCACACAGCATTAATGAATTGTAGAGGGCAGAAGCAATATCTCCCATAATAAAATCTTAGCATCCGTCAACAAATTGCATTGGATTCTGCATGGGATAAGTAAAGGTTAAAAAAATGACTCCTCATATTAATTCAATTTTAAATTTATCACATAATAAAATTTTCAGTCTTACTGAAATGCACTTTTGTCTGTTGGAATATGCTTCAACAATAGATTTGGAACTATCTGTTATAAGGAATAATCTCATCGGAAAATGAAGCCTGCATCTAGCCAGGATCTTTGACACTGGGGAAACCTGAATACCACTAAAAATTCTATCCATAGTTGTGTTTATGTTACTTCACCTGGGTCTTCAGCATAGTCCCAGGATTCTGGTTTGCTTTCCATTAAAGTGAAAATGTATTTTTAACACAAGGACCATTTGAGTTGTCCCTGCTCTCTGGTGAATCTAACTCAGAAAATCAAAGCTCATTATCACAGTACAGAGTGAAAAGAAGCCTCGGAAGTTCAAGGAAGCAAGACATGTTTCTATTGATTTCAGCACTACTGAGAGTAAGATGTGATATATAAAAAACAGAAAGTAGGAATTAGCTTGAAATTATCACTCTAAGGGCTGAGGTCTTTTGAGAAAGCAGTAGATGATTACAAGTTATATTTTTTTAAAACTTCAGCATAGATCTATGAATGTGCAACATGTATTTTCAGTGTTCTAAAAGAAAATATAAGTGTAGTGTTATATATTAAATTGTATTATATATATGCAAACATATGAATATATATACTTGTATTCATTAGAAACATGTAGTATATTTTGTATGAAAAATTATTTTTAAAACTTCAATACAAATGTCATAAAAGAAGAGTAAACAGACATTAAAAATAGGAACTTAAACCTTGATTTGGAAGAGAAAATATATATCTTTCCCATGTTGTGATGAACGAACTCCAGAAGAAATCTTTGTGATAACACCTATATGGTAGCCAATAGCCACATGTTGCTACTGGGCAAAAGTGGCTACTGTGATTGTAAATTATTAATTTAAATCAATATAAATTTAAATGTAGCAATATGAAAGTAAGTTACAATTACTTCATTCGATAAGGTAGTTATAGAAATTAAAGTTAATTAATAACTTTTTCTAACAATCGAGATTATGACAGTAATGGAAATACCTATCTATAAAGTCTTATGTAAAATAATAAATAATTCTAATTAATAATTTTATACATTTGGACTGTTGAAATATTGTTATGTGACTAAACATAGTTTTGATTTATGTTACTGATTAACAAGTTTGTACAATAATTTATGTCTTTGCAAATATATATATATATTTGTTTTATAAGATTAGTTTAGACAAGTGTTCCTACATAAGAATAAAGTAGATTAACAACATATTAACACATAGAAAGCCATTTGGCTGCATTGAGGTGAGAAGCAAATATGTATCTATACTTTTAAAAATCTCTAATCAATGATATAGCTGGTGGTTCAAGGGTCAAAAGTTACATAGAATGTAATCATTTCTTTGCACCACTATCTTTACTATGGAGACTTGGACCAGTGCCTGCATGATTAGGATCACTTATGTACTTCTCAGAAATGTAAATAATTAGAATTTACTCTAGGCATATTAAATCAGAAATTCAAGTGATTCATATTATCTCTTCAGAAGGCTCCTCAATGAACTCTTTGCAGGCTAAATTTTGAGAACTGCACTGACTTATTAATTTGGAATGAATTAATATTTCCAAAGTGTGACTGGTTATTTATTGAGGTAATTGAGACAAATGTGTCCATGTTTTTGTAACTGCTTCTGCAAAAATCATTTCATGGCTTTACATTGATCTAATTAACTACAATTTACATTAGTAAGATGGAAAAATATAAGTAAATTGTTTGACTTTTCAGATTACTTTTTAACTTGATAAAATGGAAAATATAAAATCAATACTATAAATATAAACTAATTCTAATGTTTTCTGCTTTATGGTGAGCTGATATAATTATATATATATATATATATAATCTTTAATATCTACTGAAAATTTAAAAATCCAAGAAGATGTTCATATCTATCTTCAAAGCATATACCTGTCCGGGGCCCATTGATAGTTTTATCTGAAAAATAAGAATCTTGATGACGCTCTAGGTGTGTACACTAGAGTTTATAAAGAAATCAATAACTTTATAATTTTACTATCTTATGTAAAATTATTATTTTACATTTTAAGTCCATTCTGCTCCCTACATAATAAAAGAAGAACCATAATTTTTGCTCAGTTTCTCATACCTCTTATTTTTATCTTGATACAATTTTGATAAATTCTTTTCCTGAGATTGTTTTCATTTTAATAAATTACAGTTTTCTAATTAAAAGCTGCAAATATGTGAAAATAGTGTAAAACTGTTCAGTATAAGCCAAGGAAATATTTTCAACATTTTACTCTTAATCTCTCCTTTTTACCTTACCCAATTCCACTATACTTTTCCTACTGGGAACTGGAATCACACAGCATATATATGACAAGACATTGTTTGCTGAACACGTACACAACAGTTTCTTTTACAAAAGAATAAACAAGGACACAGACAAGATAATGTATTTTCTATGCTTCTTGAGTGACAATTTATATGCAATAAAGCTCTGCACTTCTTCTGGGATTAATACGATGATACACTAATAAATTTAATTTAGATAAATTTTAAATGAACTGTGCTAATCACTTTTAGGTGTCAACTTGCTAGGCTATACTCATGGGTTATTCAATCAAACATTAATCTAAGTAATGATATAGAGATATTTTATAGATGTGATTAACATCCACTGCTACCTTTATGTAAAAATTACCCTTTGGGAGAAATTCTATACATTGATTGTGGTATCAATTTCTTCTTCAAAGGTACCAGCTTGACTTCTCTAAATGTCAGAAAGTGCCTATAGAGGTGGATAATGAGAGAGAACAGAAGAAATTTCAAACAATGGCAGAAAAGGCTTCCAATATCTTGGGTTGATGTTGGCAGAAATATGTACATTAAAAAACTTTCAGGTGAGCATTCCTAGTCACTTAGAAACAAAAGAGAAAATATTTCTGTTATTGGAGGGAATGCATAGGTTATTATAAACAAAATGTGAGCCTCGCCTTTAATGGCTGAGAATTCTCTCTCTAGCCCATATGACCATATTCTGACATATATCCTAGTGTTAACATTTTATTTGGTAAATTAAATTTAAATTGTATGTGGTTTAGTAGGGGCTCTTAAGAATAAAGTAACCTGGATTATGTAGCTGAACCCTTAATGAAATTTCAGGAATCATTTTTAAAAAGCTGGGAAATTAATTCTTTCTGCTTCTGGGTTAACTCACTCATTATGATCATTTCTAGCTCAATCCATTTATCCACAAATTTCAGGAATTCCTTGTTTTTAATAGCTGAGTAGTATTCCATAGTGTATATGTACCACAGTTTCTTTATCAACTCTTCTACTGAGGGACACTTAGGCTGTTTCCATGTTCTGGCTATTATGAATAAGGCTGCTATGAACATGGTTGAGCAAATTTTCTTGTTGTGTGCTGGAGCATCACATTTGACCATGTCCCCTGGAGGGGGAGACCTGATGGCACTTAGAGGAAGGACAGCAGGTAGCCAAGAAGAGACTTGATACCCTATGAGAATATACAGGGGGATGTAATCCCCCCTCAGGAACAGTCATAGGGGAGGGGAATAATGGGAAAATGGCGGGGGGGGGGGGGAGGGAGGAATGGGAGGATACAAGGGATGGGATAAACATTGAGATGTAACAAGAATAAATTAATAAAAAATGAATAAAAGCTGGGAAATTAGAATGAGAAATATAAAGCGAAGAGCCAATGAGAAAAGCACAAATTTTCACCATGGACATGGAGCCTGGAGTGATGGCAATGCATGGAGCCTAGGCAGGAAAAAGAAGAAATTGATTCCCTGCCCAAGGGCTTCAAGATGAGTTTATTAGTGACCACATTATCCCTTCAAATATTATATCTCTGTAACTTCACTAGAAAGTATTAATGTTGCTTTATGAAACCCTACTTGTGACCATTTGTTTCAGTAACTACAGAAAACAAATGAATTAAGTAAATCTAATTTACCTCCAGAAAAAGCTGGCATTTATAAATGCATGCAAAGAAATGGGAAATTTGAACAAAGCCCTTTTTTGTCTTTATTACCATATTGAAATTGTAATTTATTAGGTGCCAGTTGATAGTAAAAGTTGATGTCAGAGCATAAAAGATTGTGTTCATACTTCTGCAATTTCCTTCCTAATTTGAGAGTGATAATAGGAGTACTGACATTGTACTTGAATTTGGACCAATGTTTTCATAACAACTTGCTAATGTTAAAGCATCATACTACCAAAGGAAATGATCTTGAAAATGCCAAGAGTCATCTTTTCTACTTGAGTTACAATTTTCATAACATGTATTATAGAACAATTATAACTCAATATTAATAATTGTAATCACTTACCACAGGTTCTCAACGGATCTATTAACTGACATTGAGGTGACAGCACATGTAGGACTGTTTGATGTCTAAATAAAGCATAATAAGTGCTTTTGAAGGCCAAGACTATTATTCGTAACTGTTTTTTTTTTTTTTTTTTGTGAGAGAAGGGTAAGAAAAACAATGAATTATATTGCTATTTCAAATTACAAATGGCCATTGAAACACACAAACACCCACAGCATAATATTTATCAGCCACAAATTTTGCAACAACTAGTACTCAGATGCGTAGTAACGGGCTTCCACCAGTTCCCCTACATGCATCATCATTGCATCTGTTGAGGCATAGAAGTCAAAAGGGTTTTAGTGAGTCCCGTGCAAAGGCTTAGCTTTCATGTGATGCAAGTAAGGGCTCTGAGGTATGTCGATACTGAAAAGACATTTTACCTTCATAGGACACACAGTGAGGGAGCTAGAGGGTGATGGACAACACCTTCAACAATTCAACTAAGCAGTGAGCAGTACAGCAAATGCTCATTAGGCTGAGTCTTTATTATGTTTTCAAGTTGTGACATCAACTTGAAGATAAGAAACCTTAAAAAAAAAATTGGTAAGTTCTATATTGGGACAGAGGACAAAGGCACCTAAAAGTAAAGAATTTGGAAAACAAAATAACTTTTTACCATACTTTCCATAAACATAATTCACCATGAAATGCCAGGCTTGAGAATTTGTAAAAGTTATAAATGTTGATGAAATTCATGTACAATATTTTCAGCTATGAAATGCTATCTAAAATAAGAAAATGTCACAATATATTTAATGTTTTGTCATTTGTCTACAGAAAAATTATTCCCATGAGGAGCTGTATTGGCTTCTTTGCTAATGTTATCATATCAGTGGTTGCCTTTGTGAGAGGATTTGCCTATTGTTATAAAGAAAGCCTTGACACTGGAATAATATAGTGCTTTATTCAGAGAGTCTTCTCTGTCACAATACTTGAAATGAAAACTAAACTCTCTGAATAATGTTACAAAATGATTGACCTTATTAAAAAACAATCAGTTCTCTTGAGAATATTTTTTAAGAAATTGTAAAAATCTATCTAGAGACCATACGTCTTTAATACATAAGGTATTCAGAATGTATGAGAGAGGGAGCTGTTTTAGCAAAATAATTTTAGCTGAAACGTAAATTTTCTTAGTTTACATAACAAAAATATTGATCAGAATCTTATTTAATATTTTTAAGATGATAAATATATGCCTAGACAACCTAATTAGCAGATACAATTTAAATTCATTAAGCAAATTTCTGCGAGACCCTGGAGTTGCAAGAATCATATACTCAAAAGCAAATAGAGTCTTTGAAAATACCATATTAGAAAAGGAAATATTTAAATAAGTATTCTTTTGTTTGACCATGAGGAAATAGTCAGCAAACTCCTTTGAATTCTCTATAATTTAAAGGTTTTAATAGTTACTTGGAAAAATATATTTCTTCAGGCAAAAGATGCTAAAAAATCTCTGCTAATAAAAAGAGCCTTTCAGTAATGTTAGTCTGTTATATCAATACCTGGCCATTTGGGAAACTATAACAAAAGGCACAAGCTTGATAGTCTGTGAATAAAGAATCAAATTTCTCAATATTGAAGAGACTAAAAATATTAACATTAAGGAGGTTGGAAATTCATTATCTATGGAAGTAACATTCTTTTTGGACAATGACTTCTGACTTTGTCATCACATATTATTGGTAAGGCAGGTCTCCTGGGCCTTTATTTTAAGGAAAACACTCTATTAAAGTATCTATTCTCATGACTTAGTCATTTTCCAAAGGTTCCTTTTTCCTTAACCATCACACTGATGATCAGACACCAATAAGGAAATCCAGGCAGGATGTAGTTAGCATTGATGCTGCAGCAATCAAACAGCCTCAAACATGACTTAAAATGCAAAGAAGAAAATATAGAAAGGAGACACACATGTTAGCAAATGTTATATTATAAAATAATGTGAATATGTCTGGTCACAATTTAGAGGCCTTTGGACCTTTCTGAAGAGAACACTAGCAGCTCAGGCCCTAAGATCAACAATTAATAAATGGGATCTCATGAAACTGAAAAGGTTTTGTAAGGCAAAGGAAACAGTCAACAGGACAAATCAACAGTCTACAGACTGGGAGAACATCTTCACCAACCTTACATATGACAAAGGGTTAATATCCAAAATATACAAAGAACTTAAACACTACCAAGCCAAGTATCCCAATTAAAATTGTGGTACAGAGCTAAACAGAGAATATGTCAATGTTGAATTGCTGAGAAACACTTTTAAAAATGCTCAACATCCCTAGTCAACAGGGAAATGAAAATCTAAATGACTCTTAGAGTCCATCATATACCTATCCAAAGGAATAAGATAAAAAATTTAAGTGACAGCACATGTTGGTGAGGATGTAGAGAAGGGAACACTTTTCCATACCTGGTGAGAGTGTAAACTTGTACAACCACTTTGGAAATCAACTGGGCACTATCTCAGGAAATTGGGAATAATCCTACCTCAAGACTGAACCATACCACTCCTAGGCATATACCCAAAAGATATTCCACTATACAACTAGGACATTTGCTCAACTATGTTCACGGTAACCTTAATCATAATAGCCAGAATCTGGAAACAACCTAGATCTCCCTCAACTGAAGAATGGATAAAGAAACTATGGTACATTTACTCAATCAAATATTATTCAGATATCAAAAACAAGGAAATCTTGCAATTTGTAGGCAAATGGGTGGAACTAGAGACAATCATCTTGAGTAAAGTAACCCAGACCCAGACCCAGACCCAGACCCAGAAAGATACCAAAGGTATATACCCACTCATAGGCAGATATTAGCCAATTAATGCAGGATAACCACACTACAATACAGAGGCTGACACTCCAACCAAGGACTCTGTATGATGAGGACCTAGACTCTCTGCTCAGATAGGCAGTACAGTCTCCTTGTGTGTCCCATAATATGGGGAGTAGGGACTACTGCTGACATGGACTCTGGCCTCTCAATGTTGCCAATTCCCCCATGGAAGGGTGGCCCTACCAGGCCACAAAGGAAGAAGACACAGGGAGTATAGCTAAGACTTGATGGGCTGAGGTCAGACGTTAGGGGAGGAGGGTTCCCCTTTCTGAGGACTGGGGGATGGAGGGAGAGAGAATGATGGATGGAGGGTGGGATCAGGAGATGATGAGGGAGGGGGCTACAATCTGGATATAAAGAATTCTGCAGAACGATCAAGTAATTTATATTGCTAACCCCAATACAGGGGAGTAGCTGAGATATGAATGTTTATGCTTAGAAAATACTTTTTGTTGGTCACAGAATCCCAGATGGTTATTATTAGATGCCATGCTTCATATGGCATGAATGAAGATTTGCAGATGTCTTTTTTCTGCTCATACAAAGAGCAGTGAACCGGCTCTAATTGTTTTGTGCATCCTGCACATACATTTATACTTTTTGGGCTGTATAAAACTTACGAGAAATTATATGTTTTCAGAACAAAAGAACCGGGCACTGACACTGGGTCACACTTTACAGAATTTGTTCCTCTTTGCATGTTGGCCACTGACATCCTGCATCCTTCATTTTCTAGAACCAAGTGCCTCAGTTGCTGAGCCTCATTGAAACAGGAAAACTCCTAGGACAGTTTTGAAGAAAGTTTTGGATCCCAATTGGCCTAGCATTTCAGACTGTCCCATACAGGACTTCTAATAAGCCTGGACTATCTCAACATTTAGAAACTGGACCACAAATACCATTCCCAGCTTGCTTAACCATTTTCCTCAGTTTTATTTGCCCCCCCACAATAAAGTATTGTTCACCCCAAATCAACAGAAAAAACCTTAAGAGAGTGATTCCACATTTCCCCCTAATGGGGTTGGGTGGGTTTTTGGTTGTTTTTTTGGGCTACAGATGATTGTTTTCAGTGGGAGTTGGTTATAAGTTAGCATTGGCCTTGTTCAGAGAGAAAACTAGGTTGCACTTAGAGATGTCTCTCTTGTCCTCTATCTTTCTTTCGTAGGTATGGAGATAGGGTTTGAAAAAAAAGGAGAGGGGTTTAGAAATATACAGAGATGAAAGGACAAAAAATGGATTATTGAATCTACTTCTCAACTTAAGACACTAATTATTACTCAGAAAGAAGGTTATTTTTTTAAACCATTACTATAGTTTTTTTTTCTGTTTTGTTTTGGTGTTTAGTTTTTTTGAGACAGGGTTTCTATGTGTAACAGTCATGGCTTTACTGGACTCGCTTTCTAAGACCAGGCTGGCCTCGAACTCACATCGATCCTCCTGCCTCTAACTCCCTGCTATCAACTTTTTATACTGAGGCAAAATAAGTTTAATTTTGATACATTGGTATAGAATTCAAAATTAAGATTAGTCTTCACACACACATTATATATGTTTCTACTCAAATATGATGTATTTACCCATACAACTCAGTTATAATACAAGGTTTACTTCCAAAACTGAAAGTGCTATTGCAGGCTGTTTAGGATAAGTAATTTATACAAGTTAATTGTTATTTGATAAAATCATGGTCATAACAAATATCATAGTCTGTTTTTGTCACAAGAATATACATCTTAGATGCAACAAATAGATATGATTGTATAGAAAGATAAGGTAAAATAATTAGATAACGTCTACAAAAACATCAAGGACATACAGAATATGGCAGTTAAAAATCTTTTCATTATTTTAAGGACTCTTTGACAATGAGACAGGTTAACTCCTGGCAAAACCCAGCCTTTCTCAGAGAGGTTGAAAACATCAAAGAACCTCGTTATGGAGATGGCTTCAAATGTGGCAAACAAGCCACTGGGCAAAATGTCCTCATTTCTACCACAGACAAAATTCTGCCTTAAAAAGGGGCAAGCTGAAATGCAGGCAGAGTCAACCTACCAAACTATGCCAAGATAGGGTAAGCAAGTCCTCAATAGTTTCTACCTCACAAATATATCTGTTAGATATATTAGGCCACAAGGCTGAAGATTATGTTCCAGCGTTATAGAGAGTTTTGGCTGAATGCTCAGATAGCAAACTGTTTCTCATTTGGGAAGCTGCTAACATGTACCCCCGATATACTCTAGTGATTAATTTGATTGCTTCTCAAGTCTCTGATGGGGTTGAAGGCCAGATTGTTTATTTTTATAATTAAGCTTAGTTGTTTAGGGGTTAAGATGTTTTTAGGTCTAGATAGATGTTTTAAGTTGATAATGATGAGATATGATAAATATTGATTTACAGTAAGGAGTTTAGATACACCAAGATAGGAAAGATATTCTCTTCAAGGTTGCCAAATACAAACTGTCAAAACACTAAGATTGTAACACTTATATAATTCCTGATTGTTTCATGGTTCTTCTTGCTATAGGTATTTTATTTTACTTATTTGTAATAATATAAATATATATGGTAAAATAAAAAATATTTAATTAAAAAATGATAAGGTCGGATATACTGGGCCAGAAGTTTGAAGTTAGACAGTTTTGGGTGACTGACCAGGCAGGTAACTGTCTCTGCATTTTTTTCCTTTAGGATGTTGCTAAATTGCACCTCTGGTTCACTCAGGTAATTAAGTTTGTTCCTTCTCAAGTCTCTGGTGGGGTTGAAGACCAGGTAGTTTAATTTTACCATTGAGCCTCGTTGTTTAGGGGATAAGTTATTTTTAGGTTTTAAGTTGATAGAGATGAGACATGATAGATACTGATTTACATTCAGAATTTTAGACTCACCAAGATAGGAAAGATGTTTTCAAGGTTGCCAAATACAACTAGGCAAAACACTGTGAATGTACCATTTATAAAATTCCTGATTGTTTCATGGTTCTTCTTGTTTTATGTAGTGTATTGTGCATATGTGCAAAAATAAAAATAATAATAATTTAAAAAACACAAAAAAATGAAGACTTTCAGAGGGGAGGACATCCTATTGGGACTCCTGATGAGAGAAGCATGGGGAATGGGAAAATAGAAGGATCCAGAGGGTCCTAGAAACCTACAAGAAGAACATTATGATAGGCTGATTTGGGCTCAAGGGTCCCGCTCAAACTATGGCATCAGCCAAGGACAATACAGGCAGTAAACTTCAAACCCCTACCCAGATCTAGCCAATGGACAGGACATTCTCCACAGTTGAGTGGAGAGTGAGGTCTGACTTTCACATGTACTCTGGTGCCCCATATTTGACCACGTCCCCTGGATGGGGAGACCTGGTAGCACTCAGAGGAAAGATAGCAGGCTACCAAGAAGAGACTTGATAACCTATGAGCATATAAAGGGGGAGGAAGTCCTCCTCAGTCACAGTCATAGGGGAGGGTAGTTAGGGGAAAATGGGAGGGAGGGAAGAATGGGAGGATACAAGGGATGGGATAACCATTGAGATGTAATATGAAATAATTAATAAAAAAAGATGGAGAAAAAAAAAAGGTTTGCACTCCTACTTATAATGGAGGATGCTTCCCCCTTCTCCACATCCTCACCAGCATGTGCTGTTGCTTGTGGTTTTGATATTAGCCATTCTGAAAGCTATAACATGAAATCTCAATGTCCTTTTGCTTTGCATTTCACTGACTGCTGAGAATGTTGAACATTTCTTTATATGTTTCTCAGCCATTTGAAATTGATTTGTTGAGTTTTCTCTGTTCATATCTGCATTCCCTTTTAATTGGGTTGTGTAGTTTGTTGGGGCCCTTTCCTTATACTGGGTTGCCTTGTTCAGCTTTAATACAAGAGGAGGTGCATAGTCTTATCACAACTTGATATGCCATGTTTGGTTGATATCCATGGGAGTCCTGCCCTTTTCTGAAGAGAAATGGAGGAGAGGCAGATTGGGGGATGAGGCACTGGGATGGAATAGAAGGAGAGGAGAAAGAATAAGCTGCCATCATGATACAGCATACGAAAGAAGAATAGATCTGGGTAGCAGCTCGAAGTTTACTGCACGCATTGTCCTTGGCTGGTGCCATAGTTTGAGCAGGACTTTCACACAAACTCTGGTGCCCCAAATTTGACCACTAGTGGCACTCAAGCAAGGAGAGCAGACTACTAAGAAGAGTCTTGATACCCTATGAGCATATACAGGGGGAGGAGGTCCCCCTCAGTCGTGGTCATAGGGGAGGGGAGTAAGGGGAAAATGGGAGGGAGGGAGGAATGGGAGGATACAAGGAATGGAATAACAATTGAGATGTAATATAAATAAATTAATAAAATATATTTAAAAAATAAAGAAGAATAACTTTAAAAATTGGCATGAAAATTTTCAGCAAGTGGATAGAAGGAGAAAAAATTCCTCCTGAGTGAGGTATCCCAGACACAGAAAGACAAATATGGTATGTATTCACTTATAAGTGGATATTATGTATTAAACAAATGAGAATCAGGGTACAATCCATAGACCTAGTGACTAAATAAAAAAGGGGACTCTAGGAGGACACATGAACCTTCCTGAGAAGGGTCAATAGAATTAAAGTATATTTTAAAAAGAGAAATTATGACAATGATGATGGACTTCAGAAATTTATGATAGGCTGATGTAAATACACCCAGAACACTTGTCTTTTCTGATATTTTTTGCCCACTTTTTAAAAAAAAAAATAAATTATTTTGATATTAGTACTTAATACATGTGTAATGCACAACTGAAAGCAAAATGAATCTTTAACATAATGCATCATTTTATTTAAGTTTCTACAGAAGTAGGGCAACAGGGCTCTGAGCTGGAGCATACCTAGAAACCGCCCTGCTGAGTATTAACACTCATTCAACCAGAAGGCTCCTTCCACTCCTCCAAGGAGGGAAACAACCAGCAGTGCTACCCAGCTAAGATGTCTATGAGCACAATTCTTAAAGGTTCAGTAGTGGTATACATACATTGGTGGTAAACAACAGCTCTCAATTAGACTTAAGACCCATTCTACAAGAGAACAGTTATACCTGCTTATGGAAACCTAGACAACTACTTAGGACTACTGAAGTCATAGGCATAGAAGAATCCACAATCTTACTGAAATCTAATTACTGAAAAGAACATACTCCCTAAGTGGATTCTACACATTTCTCCTTATACCCATTGATAATTGGCATATTTACCCCATGTCTTAATTACTGTTCTATTAATGTGAAAACACACAGTGACCAAGGTAGTTCTTTAAAAGAAAATAATTGGCATTGGATTACAATTTCAGTGTTAGTCCATAAATATCCTAGTGGGAAGCAAGTGTGACACTGAAATCTGTATATCCTAATTTTAAGATATCAGGAAGAGAGAGAGAGAGAGAGAGAGAGAGAGAGAGAGAGAGAGAGAGAGAGAGAGAGAGAGAGAGAGAGAGAGACAGAGAGAGAGAGACAGAGAGAGAGAGAGAGAGAGAGAGAGAGAGAGAGACAGAGAGAGAGAGAGAGAGAGAGAGAGAGAGAGAGAGAGAGAGAGAGAGAGAGAGAGAGGAAGAAGGAGGGAGGGAGGGAAGGAGAGACGTCCTTTGTATGGGTTTTGAAACCACAAAACCCACCTCCTAATTCTTCCCTCAACTGTCCGTCAACGGGGGACTGTGTGCAAATATATGATTCTATGGGAACCATTCTCTTTCAAACAACCCTACAATTCATCAAGGGAACATCTATTCAACTAAGAATTATTGAAAGCAGGAGAAATAGTCTTACAAAGGAAAAAGCACAATTGGTTATTCAATACCAAATGGAACAGGACCATGTCTCAAAATCAAGCTTTTGTTCTGAAGAATCAGAGAAATGGAACTATTGGTATCTAACTGATTTTTTTTTTTACCTTTTTTACTGCATCTCCCCACACTCATCATGAACCATATGTGTTAGTACTGCTCATCAGTTAATTCTCTTGAAAAATATACTCACAGACAACACAGAGGTATCTCTCACTTCTCTCCTAGGTAACAGTAAATCCAGTTTAGCTACAAAAAAGACTAAAGATCACAAACTCCTTTGCAAATACAAAAGCAAAATTAAAGCAAATCTTCTAAAGTGGAAGTAAATGATTTTTAGACATATTTCACAATAGGGTCAAGTAGTGTTGTCTATGGAATTTTCCTTTCATTTATAGTTTTCTTTTGCTTCTACCATATTCTGAAAAGGATGCAGGAAACCTAGTAAAATTATTTGCAATTATACAGCAAAATGAAGATCTATAAACAAAATCTGAGCAGATAAACACTGTCATGAATCTCAGCCGATCTTGAAAATAAGCTAAGGCTGTTAAAACCAGAGGTATTCCAAGTCATAACTGTCAGAACTTTCAGCAAGTGAGACCATGAACACATATGCATAACAGAATTAAACTGTTAAAAAAATATCCTTTTTCAACAAATGCAGTAAAACTCAAATAGTAAAGAAAGTCAATACATAACTTTAATTTCTTTGTCTTCTCTTATTTTTTGAATTTTTGGACCTTGGCTTGTTTACCATTAATTAAAGTGAATATACAAACATTATTTTCAGGAAACAAATTGGAGCTAATATATTATCACACATCATGGGTTGTTTTCATCCATGCAAAACTTCGCTTGATGGACGTTTGAGTAGTTAAAAAGGTTAATTAGCTTGTGTATGTTTTCCTTTGAACCTCAAATAGTGCAGAAGTGGAATAGCTGAAGGTGACTGAAGGGGAGCAGTAAATAATAAGGACTGATGGCTATGGGGCAAAGCAAGGCACAAATAATCCTTATGATGTGCCATTCACTATTTAAGTAGAACATTTAGAAACAAATTGTAACATCTTCCAATTTTCAGAAAAGCCTATATGATAGATTTATGTTTTCTATTTTTAAAAAGTGAATAACAAAATAAAATATATTGAGCCTGGGGTAATGTGCATAAGCATAAAGATCTGAGTTTTTAACCTCAAAACCCACATTAAATCAGACACAACGGGGGAGCCTGTGATTGCAAAGCCAGAGCCCTATGTCTACCTGAGAGGCAGAGTTTGGGATACACTGAAGCTCACAAGCCAGTGAGGCTCATGTATAAAGCCGCAAAGGAGTCCTTGCTTCAAATATGGAGGAAGATGCTCCAAACACAGTCTCTACCACACTGTCATACATAATTTGCATATATGAACACAAATGTATACAGTACAGGGGCAAAAAAAAAAATAGAGAATAAAAACAATATATCTGTAAATCATCTCCCAGTCCCTGGGCTTGAGGGGATCTCAGTCTGCTTTTGAGAAATAGAACATTAAAATGGCTGCTCGGATTCAAGGCATGTGAATTTATAATCTCAAAATACATAAAACCTCCTTGAAAATTCTTCTCATGAGCTCATGCCCTAAGGAGGGAAGACAAGTGTTCCAGAAACTGAACTTGTTTGAAGACTAAAGTTTGTAATCAGACAATAAAGGTAGAGAGCTACACAGAGCTGTGCTTTGCTCACATGCTTGGGAAGAAACAGGAGTCTCCTGTGGGTCATGGCCAGTGATGAAATGAGTTTCCCTACCTCACACTCCCCCAGTTGTGCCTTCGGAGTTTTCTTTTCAACACTTCCTCTGATGATACACTAATAGAGAATACAATGAAGTTTCAATAAGTACAAATGGGATTGAATCCTGATTTTTGTATACATGAAATTTCTATTAGGTATTTCTATGTTTATTAAGTAAGTGGGAGTCTCCTCTCCCTTTTTATGACATGCTTGCATTTGTTTGCATAAAAATCCACTCAAGAGTATTAAAATACCCTGGGGAAAGACAGCTATTTTTATTTGTGACTTCCTGAGGGAAATGCTACCATCTGAGAGTTTGCTAAGCTTTAACGCAGATTGTGGTGTTGCAGATGTGGCTGAGGCCAGCACGAACTCAGCAGTGACATTATCTTCCTAACACAGCTACGTTTCCCTTTTACCCACTGTGAGGAAATTTGTGACTGATCGTAAAAGTTTATTATTTGTAGAATCTGATCACACAGTGAACTGCACTGCCTTGCAACTTAAAAAAATGAGGCATGCTTTTATTTGCAGCCTTGTCACATTCGTTAGAGCCAGCAGTGGCATATATGCCAGAATTATCTCATATAAATAAACAAGAGGCAAAAATTATGCACTTTTATAAGTACTTGAACACCAAACCAGAAGTAAGAGGATATAAATATGAGCAATATTGGCTTTAAAAGAAAAGTAAGACTCTAGCAACTATTTCAAAGGCTAGCAGCTTCACTTTTTATTTATTCCAATCCCCTTAGCTATCCTGAATTATTTAAATGATATATATTTATATTCTATAGAAACCATTGTGTATTTATCCAGAGGCAGATTACAGAACAATGTAATTCATATGGAAGTCTATGTTTTATTTTATATTTTCACACTAAAGATCTTGAAGCAGCATGGGTCAATGGGCTGAAACTTGTACTGGTCACTTTTATTGCAACATAAAATTTGGATTCTTTCTTAGAAGTAGCAGTGGTAAATAATCTATTATAGCGTATGGAAAGAATTTTCTTTATCCTTGACATGTCTGTTACAGTTTCCTATAAATATTGTTATTGAAGCCTATCACCACATATATAATTGATGGTGTGTGCACTTGCATGTCTGTCTTTGCATTGGGTATGATTTATCACATTTAAGATTAGGGCTTGTAAAATGAGCTATAAGAGTGATTAAGCGAAACATGAATTCAATTACAGTAGTGGCATGAGTCCTTTATATAATAATTACTACTTAAGCGACTTTGAAGATGTCATTTAGTTCCCAACCAAGGACTGGTTTCTTCATTTACACCACAGGGTTGGTCCATCAGTTAAAGTAGGTGAGCCATTAAAATACTCACCTATAAAACCTAAGGTTTGTGTATTAACAATTGACATGAATTTAAGTATAGTTAACTAGGTTTATTAAGCTGTTTAGACAAAATGTCCTTTCAGCTTTTAGCTATGAAATTTACTTTTATTTCAATTTAGTTGACCTCTCTGGGCCTCAGTTACTCATTTGTAAAAATAGTTATAAGAATATTGCTATCTAGTCTTGAAGAGAAGTTAAATGATATATATCAAGTTTGAAGAACTAGACAGCATATAAAAATGCCCAAGTGTTTATTAATATTCTGTTTGCTTTTCTAGTAATATTAAATATTCATTTAATCATTCAACTAAGTATTTACTAAATTTCTGATTTTGTGTTTTATACTCTTTTCTATTTTTGAAATAAGTGGTTTTGGAAAAAATAAAAATATATCACCAGGAAGAAAACATATTTGCAGACTAAAGGATACAAAATGCAGTATGTCTTAGTATTCTACCTCAGAATAAGAAAAACAAGGATGGTAGGGTTATTGTTTCTTCTCTGGTGCTGCTACCCAGAGACGGATGGTATGGAAGCAACATATAACACAAAAAACTATATATAGCCACACAAATGCCTGATCACATGGAAATGTATATCATAAAGCAGACCACTGGTTCATCACTAGACTTTTTCCTCCATTGGTTTCTTTACTATTTCTTGAGTTTCCATAATTTACAGTCTTGTGACACTTTTTATCCAGGGTACACAGGCAAGGACTCTGGTACAAACACCAGGAGCGTCTTTGCTTCCACATCCATACCCTAGGAACGTCAGCCTGTATGCAAGCTAGGCCTCAATGGGCCTTTCACACACAAGCTGTCTTCTATTCTCTCCCTGGCAGCTTTCCACAGGGTTGTCTTCTTGGAGGCTTTCAGCACAGAACATTCTCCCAGTAGATAGTCACTTGTAATGCTCTTTGCAAAACCTCTTGGGCAGCAAAGTTATGAGAGCTTGTTGTAGAGTTCTTGAGTAAGTATAACCTATGTCTCCCCATCCTGTTATGTGGCAATTGGAGGTGATTTTATGTGGCCTCTCTCTCGATAGATGTAGTCAGGCTGGAAAAATGTGCATGTTTAGTCTGGCATATTACTCCCCTGGTCTTGTTCTAACCAAGGTGATGCCATAGTTGCTGCTTTCTGGCAGATACTTACTGTGAATCACACCCTGTTGAACCCCAATTTCTTCACCATCTCCCTGGTGCCAAAGAATGATAATACCTAGTTTGAACTCCATAGCTCCTCCAGTTGCCCCCAGACCTTTTGAAACAGTGTGCATCTGTCAGGACCAAGCAGCTACTGATAAGAGTGGTTCCATAAATCAGCATGCCATCTCTATGGGAAGATTTCAGCTGAGGGAAGCCTGCCAAGGCCAAGCACTCCTTATAGAATTATTCCCACCAGTAATCTGTTTCTGTATGTGGTGCAATAATCTCAGTCCACACCCAGATGAGAGCATCTCTTTATTACCATGACTTGGTGCTTTTTTCACTCAGTGTTCCAGAAGACAGAAAGGCATGACTGTAGCCATAGGGAAGATGTGGGCCTCAACTACTACTACCCTGAAAGCGGTGGACACAGCCTTTTTCCAGTTTTCCTATCAGACCAATGAATGGAGAAAATAGTAAAGAAATTTGAGTGGAGGATTTTGTCAATGGCCAATGGGAAAAAATTTTCAATGATGGATGGCCTGATAAGCATGCAGCTGTAATATGCCAGCAGCTTGGTTATATGGGTCCTCTCAGAGCAAGGACCATGGTTTATTTGGGGGAAGGAAAAGGACACATCCATATGGATAATATGAAGTACACAGGAAGTGAGAAGACCCTGGTTGACTCTGTAAAAGAAGACATTGGAAGACACAACTGCCTCCACAGTGAGGATTCAGGAGTCGTCTGTGAGTATTAGGAGACAAAAACATCATTGCACTTTGCAATGCAAGCAGGCTGTGGCTCGAATGCTCTGACTCTGCTGAAAGATAAGGATGTGAAGCTAGCATTACCATAATTGTTTGAACTATCAATCTTCTGATAGAAGCAACACTGCCCCCTCACACACTTCCTCACAACACATTCAACACTTTCAAGGAAATCTGGGCAAAAGTAAGAAGGCAACACTACAGACACACAAATTGCACTATGTACATGTCACATCTACCCACACTTATCTCTTTTCATACAAAAACTAATAGCTCTCCACAGATGGTTGTACCAAACCTCACTGGTAAGTATCGTTTTATCTAAGTGTTAGTGTTTTTTTTTTTTTATCATTTTGTGTGCTGTATTGATTTCTCTACACAATTATATCTCTCATAATAAAGAACATATGATAAATTAATTACTTGTCTAGTTGCTGAAAAAAAGTAATTGACATGAACAACTTAAGGGAGAAAGGGTTCATTTTACCTCATAATTTGAATCCAGTCTATTATAGCTTGGAATTTATGACCTCAGGAGCTGGTCACACTGCAGCATTGGTCAAGAAGAATCAGGTTTTGAATAATGCAGCTCAGCTTCTTTTCACCTTTCTAGTGAGCCTGTATGATCCCAAGTCAGGAAATAATTCTGCCAGTATTTAAGATGATTAATCCACCTCAACTGATGTAATCTAACAATACCCTCACATACATAGCAGAGATTTGTTTACATGGTAATTCTGAGTCCCATCAAGTTGAAAATCAAGACTGAACATCATAGCACATGGTCTTTAGGATTTTTATGAAAGTTAGTCATCACAGCAGAAATCTTATAGCTCCTTCCACCATAGTCAAAAGTGCCAGGTACACCAATCACTATGGGCCTTAAGCTTTTGTGATGAGAAGGGCAAAAAAATTAATGCAATTCCTATGAACTCAAACTCTTATTTTTCTGTATGTGTATGTCTCAACATAGGCCCTTAGTGTTACTTCTGTAAACTTCTTATTGCTCCACATGGCCTTTAACTATCATGCTAACCAGGAGAAGCAGGTCTTCCTCCTGGGAAAGTACACTTTAATTCTCTTTAACAACTGGTACCTCATAAATTAAAAATTTTTGGCAGAGAGAACCTGAGTGTAGAAACACAATTTGTAATTATATAACTTTAAATCTTATTTCTTGATTAGGGGGCTACTATGATGGTGTTATCTTTTTCATAAAAGATGTTTTCAACAAAAAGGACAGCTAAGATATACTATGGAAATGAGTTAGGATGGCATTTCCTTCTATTTTATAATATTCTTTTCATATATAAAGTTACATAAAACTAACCATTCCAATAGAAATAGAGATTATACCTATACCGATGAATATAGAACAGGTTGTAACCCCTGTCCTTTAGAAGAAGCAAATACCTCTTACAGTCTATTCAGCCTCCATATTATTTTTCCCAAAAACTTTCTTCATGTAAATGTCTGACTTTTTCTCATGTGAGTAAAGAAATATGTTCTTCTCCTCGGGGTTGCACAAAATTGAAAAGAAAATGAAGCACATGAACAGTGTGTCAAAGAATAGATGCTGGGCAAATTTATTTTCTCTCCTACATTTCTTTTGTGTTAAAACTAGTAATTAACAGTCACAAGTGGATATCTGAACTACAAACTTAATTTGAGATGCAATTATAAAGATGTGTTGCATTCTGAAAGAGAAATGGGTGCTTGATGAAGGCGATTCTTGCTGGAGTGAATAGAGACAAATGGAAGATTACACACTTCAAAGCTGTGAGTGTAATGTCAGCATATAGGTTCTCACCAAGGCAAACTGCATGGCAAGGAGGGATTGTCAGGAAAAAATGTCACAGATTAACAAAGATTTTAGTCATGCTTTGAAGTAAAACTAATTATAGCTTTAAAATGACAGAGAAGAACATCGAAGAATAGTTTCTGCTTGTAAATTTGAATAACTGAAAGATCAGAGCTTACTGCAGCATTGGCAAAGTTAAAATGAAGAGAAGTCTTTCTCAGATGATTCAGGATTCGTGTAATTCAGGCGCACAAATGTTTACTGTGAACAAACTAAAGAGGAAAAGATAACTGCTGCCCATATGAATATTTGTTAAGCAGTTAGATACAGATGAATCATGGGGATTTCATGAAGACCTGTGCTCCAACAGAATTAGGAATGAGTTAGGATGGCTGAGAGATAGTGTTGAGAAAAGTAATCCAGGAATTGGGTACAGTAAAAACATTAATAGAATACAGATAGATGATAGATAGGAGATTGATAGATGATAGTGGGTAGATAGATAGACAGATGATAGATACATATAAAGAAAGATATATAATATGGAATTTGAAAAGCTTGCTATGTATATAAATATTTCAAGTTCAAGTTGTAAAATCTGAATGACACATTCTCCTAAATATGAAGTAACAATTGTTTCTAACCTATTAGAGTCAAACACACTTTTCAGTTGCAGCCTGCTTTCACCTCTTCTAAAGCATATCTTAGCTACAATGAGACAGAACACATTGTGCTTGTTGGAAAAGAGGAATAAATGACCCTTCTAGTTAATCATCCTGAAGTGAGTAAGACTATCCTGCCTGATGTACTAATGCAGCTGAAAGGCTAGCACTTCTGCTCACTCAGAAGATCTGATTGAGTTTAGAAGCCAGAGTCTGAGATGAAATAAAGAGAAAAGAAAGACAGACTCTTATTCAGAACGTACAGGCTACTAATTCATACCAAACATGCCAGGGAGGGTGGAGGATTCCACCATGAGAGGAGAGTCATTTGTTAATTAAAGCTTAAATGCTGAAGACTTGGGCTTTGTGATTCCAAACCAAATTTCCTTTACTTAGTGAGCTGTTTCACGCTGTGGCCAGGCTAAAAACTTAACACAGTGTGGTTATTCAGTGTGTCTCCTGAAAGTCTCTGTGGACTTTGGTCACCCTCCCCCTTTTTTCTTTTCAGTGGGAAGTCTCTGTGAGGAATTTTACTTCTACTCAATGAGCAACTTGAGATGGTTTTCCCTACAAGATATTGTTGGTCAGTGTATTTTGGTTCCTGTATTCATCATTTCATCACGCCCTTAATTGAAACTAGATTTGAACAAAAGTCTCTGGAGCAAGTCAGAGCCACAACACTTCATGCAGTCACAGTTTATTAATGGAGACTGTAATGTGTAAGGAAATGCCATTAATTCACTCATGTGATTTTGGTTTCTAATTTGAAGCATCACCATTCAGATATTTATATATTAATTACTCAGATTCACAGTTGGGCCACTATGTGGAAAATGTGCTGCCTTCTACCACCAGAACTGTCAGAAAATAGAATGACATCTACTTATTATGCGGACAACTAAGAAATCTCTGGAGCATTCATATCATTGTGGATTGGTGGTTCTGTCCATAAAGAAAGTGTCAGAAAACCATCTGGGCTGCTTTTTTCTCTGCAGCTTTCATCCCAGACCTGTGTTTGGAAAGAACTACATCTCCAAGATTGTTCTTTATTTCAGACCAACAGTCAAAGACATTATCCTGCTGGATTAGAGGTTAAAGGGCTTCAAAATATGGAAGATATATATCCAAAGCCATGACTTCTGAAAGTTTAAAGGAGGTCACCACTCACTCAGCTTTTGAGGGCGTAAGCTGCTCATTCGTGGCCAGGCCTGTAACCCCTGACTCTGGGCTTGCTTAGCTAATGTGGAATGTTTGTGCCCCCAGAGCAATCTTACTTCCACTCTCATCTATTGCACAAGACTAGTTTCCAAAATTGCTTTTCTAATTCTGGGAAATTACAGTCCCAAACATGCTGAAGTTTCAGCTAGACACTCCGAAGACTAGATTTTTACAAAGATCAGGAGCTGTTTGGAGAAAACGTGTCTATCTGGCTTCAAAGCCAATCAGCGGGGAGGTTAATACTCGTGTTAGGTAAAACACAGTCAAGCCCCTTGTAGCAAAGTAATAGAAGAAAGAAGGTGGGTGAGGGAGGATGGGTGGAGAGTGGCACTTTCCCAGACAATTTAGCTAGATTGTCTTTCTCTAATTATTTTTCTCCCTGAAGGGAGGGAGGGGAGAGTTTCAGTATTGTGAATCCAAGATCTATCATTGTTGTCTTTATTTCTTTCCAGGGTAAGATGCGTGGCACCACTGCAGCAAGGAAAAGCAACTTGAGAGTTTAGCATTTGTTGGCCATTGATCTATTACTGCTTGTATGGGGGATTTCTATTTTCAAAAGTGAAGCGTTTTATTTAAGGGAACAATTGCCAAATATGTTCTCAAGCTGGGAGCATGTTCTATTTTCTCACTTTATAAAGTGTGATTCATTTGATCTTCAAAAAAGTGATGCCCTCTTTTATAACCATGTGCAATAAAATAAAATACATTATTTATGACATGAAAAGTACTGATGCTAGATATATTTTCCTATATTATTATAGTAATAATGTATATGGATAGAAATATAAGTACTCAAAATTAAGTTTAAGTTTATTAATTCAATTTAAAATTTTTAATTACATCTATAATCTTAGCACTTGAGACTCTGAAACGGGAAAGTTGTAAGTTCAAGGTTTAGTTGAGGAAAATCTGTATTAGTCCTTTTAAAAAAAATATTTGACTGTTTTCCATGACTTTACTTTATTTCTTTTGTGATCTACATTATTTTAAATTTTTGTTGTTGCTGTTGTTTTGTTTTTGTTTTTGCTTTTTAAAATTAATTTATTCAGATTACATCTAAATTGTTATCCCATCACTTGTATCCTCCTGTTCCCCTCACTTTCCTGATTTCACCTTATTTCTCTCTCCTATGTCTGTGACCAAGGGGGACCTCCACCCCCTCTATATGGTCATAGGCTATCATGTCCCATCTTGGTAGCCTGCTTATTCTTTCTCTGAGTGCCATCTGACCTCCCCACCAAGGGGAGGTGGTCAAATATGGAGCACCAGAGCTCATGCCAAAGTCAGTCCCCACTCTCCACATAACTGTGGAGAATGTCCTGTCTATTGGGTAGATCAGAGTAAGGGTTTGATGTTTACTGCATGCATTGTACTTGGTTGGTGCCATAGTTTGAGCAGAACCCCTGGGCCCAGATCTTCCTGTCTTGATGTTCTTCTTGTAGGTTTCTAGGACCCTCTGGATCTTTCTATTTCCCTATTCTTCCATAATTCTCTCACCTAGAGTCCCAATAGGATATCCTCACATCTATCCCAATCTCCTGGTAAGTGAATACTTTCATGGGACATGCCATTACAAATGAGTATATACCATGTGAGTCTTTCTGCTTCTGGCTTAACTCACTCAGCATGATCATTTCTAGTTCCATCCATTTTTCCACAAATTTTGGGATTTCCATGTTTTTAATAGCTGCATAGTATTCCAAAGTGTAAATGTACCACTGTTTTTTTTTTTTAAATCCATTCTTTGACTGAGGGACATCTAGGTTGTTTCCAGATTCTGGCTGTTATGAATAAGGCTGGTATGAACATGGTTGAGCATATGTCCTTGTTGTGTGCTGAAGCATCTTCTGGAAATATTCCAAGGAGTGGAATAGCTATAATAACAATGGTAATAAAGAGAGTTACTGATTTATATCTTGCTAATTCAATATATATGTTTATAGTTGTGATAGTTTTGGAGAAGTCTTACAGGATATACATATATATATGTATCTGTGTATATACAATAACATAATCTTTGAATAAGAATATTTTGGCTACTTGTTGCCATTATCTTTACATCATTCTCTTGTCTTATTGTTTAAAGTAAGTCTTCAAACTTACTGAAAATATTTTTATTTTGTCCTTTTAGCAAGTTCTTAGATTTCTGCATATAGTCTCTCCTATGCTGACATATTTCTTGTACCCCCAAATTGGTCAAGACATTAACATGATGGGATTTTGAAATTTGTAAAGTAAATTTTCTACTTCTAGTAAGATACTTATCTTATTCCTAGCTTATGGTGTCCAGTAAGATCAGTCAAACTGTTAGGCCAGGAAGCACTTACAAGAACTTTTGATTCAAGTTGCAGGATCAGCTTCTCAGCTCATTTATATGGTTTTTACAAGGAGATTCTATGTCTGTATCCTATCTAACGTATATAATTGCCACCTTACAGTATGTCTTGATGAGGAAACTGATGTATAGAGGTTGAACAAGGCAGAAATGTGAGCATGTTTATAGTATAATATTAAAGATATTGCACCATCATTTATGAAAAATGTTATCATCTTATGTGGGAATAATGCTACACAATGATGTTGGCTGAGAATAATTCCAGGTAATCTTGAAGAATGGCCAGTATAGCCAGCCTGACGAAAATAAACATTCACATAATTGGACTTCGAGTGGCAGGTTTTGTCCCATAGGAAAAATATGTAAGCTTATTCATTTATTTCTGTGCTTATATTTTCTGATATTTAACTTGTATTCCATAATTCTCCCTTAAAACCATGCAACAGAAATTTTCATATTTTCATTTGGAGTTATGATAACCCTTCTTTACTAACAGAGACCTGGAGATAGAAATGGGTTAGTGCAACAAGACTGACTGCTTTCAAGTGCCAATCGATTATGTCAGAACACTGGAGACAATCACCTGGAAAAATGGAAACACCATTTTAAGACAAAGCTGCAGGAGAAGAACTCCAGGTTTCTAATATTCACAAAGTGGAACAGTCATTACCTCTGACTAATTCTGGAAAATATAATTTTCCCAAAAGAAAGCCTACATCGGTTAGAAATCACTTCCCATCACTTCATTTTAATGGTAGCAGGAACTATGACATACTTTCTATGTTTATACATATGCTTTTGTGCATATTTCAACTGAATAGTATTACCTATTTTTTAAGCTTCTTGTGTTGGACTCTTTTTTTTTATATTGCATGTTAGTTTTGAGGTTTGTTTATATTGTGGCATACACATATTTTATTCATTTCTATGGCTAAGTGATATCTCAATGCATGAATGTGTTACATATTCATATTCAGTGATGACAGTTTAGAACAAGCTCAGGGCTTCAACAGCCCTCATTGGCTGGGCTTGCCACCAATCCCAATGTGCCCATTAAAGGGTGGTTTGGGGCAGACAGAAACTTTCAGACTCTTAGAGTATGATCGAAGCCTAAACAGGGAACCATCGTACTATGATACATGAGCCAATGTAAGACTCTCCTCCTTAAGTTGCTTTTTCTGAATATTTTATTACAGAAACAAAATAGAAACTGAGACACTTATTTATATTATTTAGTTATACCTAAAGATTACCAAATGGCCAAAACAATAACAACAGTAATCTGAAAGTAATTGAAGTTAAACTAGAGGTATTCAAGAAGGACATAATATTTTTGGGCATGTACTCAAAATGTTTATATAATACAGGGAGATGTTGGTAACATTCTCAAAGAAAGAATAGGGCTTTAAAGAAAAAAAAATGAAATGAAATTATATTTAACAGAATGTGGATTTTCATTTATTTGGTTGAAAACCATCCAAAGAAGCAATATACTGTCTCTAGGGAAACACTCAATAAGAACATGTTGAAGCAAGGCACTCAAAAATTAAACACACACACATGCATGCAGCACATGGCTATGGAGTGATTTGCCGTGCTAAGCACAATGTACACATCACAACTGTCTACTTAATGAGGTATATTGGCCTTTGTTTAGGGTCGCAGTATATATAAACAAAATTAATATTTATTGACTTTAATTGTATTTTATAAGATACTTTAAACAAAGAACTATATTGAATTTTATACAATGACAACTCCAATTGCCAAACTGTATGTGTCTGTATGCGATGCATATGTTTGACAGTGTAAACTTAAAGATAAATGAGGCCACTCATGAAACCCTCTTGGATACACTGCTCATCTCTCCTCTTACACATTAAGTGAAGTGTCACACATTTACTATCATATATATATATACATATACACACATATATGTACATATATATGCTTGTGCATTCGTAATTAACATATCCTAATTTTGTTGATGTTTAATTTTTGCCCCATTTTGATTTGTACATATTTAATTTTAACTCTACTGAACCATATTGACATGACATCATCCAGTTTATTTATTTCTTGTCTTCCTAATGGATATATAAAGTATTCCTAACTACAAGCAGTGCTGCAATCAATGCTCATATTTCTTTTCTCTAGTGCATGCCTGAAAGCTCTTTAGAATAAGCATAGTAATGGAACTGTTGTACAGCACAGAACATTGTATAGTTTTGTCAATTTAGCTTTTCACCAGTAATATATGAAAGGATTTTTATTTCCATTCCATCACTGATATTGCATTCCTTTTAATTTATTTCTATTTGATGTGCATGAAGTATTATCTCATTTTAATTCATACATTTCTGATTCTAAGCCACTATAATAAAATGGATCTGCTTTTCATATTTTCATTTCATTCAGATTTTATTTCACTAAGTTTTGTATTAGATTCATTGGCATGGGCATAGTCTTTTATATTATTATATTATCTTTTCCTATCTGTACCTTGAAAATATTTATCTTCCCACTATATTATATATGTAATAGAAATATTTAGTTTTCATGTAATAAAATATGAATTCTTTCCTGTGCATCATTCGTCCTTTTTCTATGTTTTAACTAGAAATATTTCCTTCTTTGAAATTATAAAATATCCTATATTTTCTCTTTAGATTTTAATGTGTGTGATTATTATGTGTGCACAGTGTGTCACTAACAGATAATTATTGAGTTTATAGATATACCAGGTGCTATGATATTTCCTTAACATATGTTGTGGTTTCAAAACAATACAATCTGTACAAGGTGATGTAAATTGGGTTACCTTACATTAAGGAATCTAAAATACAGATCCGTGACCAATGGTATTGAAGCATAGTCAAAATGATAAGAATCGCATTTGTCATCCAGTTTTTAGATGCTGAGAAATTCTAGGCTAATTAGACAGTGTGGGACAGTCTCAAATGTTGGACCAATTGGGAAGCTTTCTTTAAAAATGTTCTGTGAACTGTCTTGTTCTGACAAGGAACAGCAATAGAATCACTTGGTGCTGGAACATGAAGGATACAGGATGTCAGTGTCCAGCATGCTGAGAGAAATGCATTGTATCAGGTCTGACCCAATGTCAGTGTCTGGTTCTTTTGTTCTGAAAGCATATAATTTTTCACAAGCATTATACAGACCTAAGATAGTAAGTGTATAAGGTGTGCATGATTCACAGAACAATTAAGGCTGGCTTTCTGCTCTTTGTATGAGCAGGAAAAAAAAGACATCTCTAAATCTTCATTCATGCCATATGAAGAATGGCATTTAATATTAATTCATAGGGGTTCTGTAGCCAACTAGAAGCATTGTCTATGCCCAGACATTCATGTCCCAGCCAGTCTCAGAACTATTCCCACATAGTGGGATTAGGAATATAAATTACCAGCTTGTTGTAGAGTTTAAATTCTGCACATATTGATTGTATCCCTTTCCCTCCCTCATCCCCTTTCCCTCTCTCCCTTAGTACTCAGAAAGAGAGCCCTCTTTACCTAACATCTGACCTCAGCCTAGCAAGTCTCATCTGCTTTATTTATTTATATCACTTTGATGTAACAGGATTCATTGTTTATCATAGTGCCTTTTATTACACTAAAGTTATTTTCACATGTCAACTTTTATTAATTAAAGTATACCTAGATAAATTCTGTTTTTTATTTGTCATGGAAAATAACTGAATTATTCCAAGGTTTCTCAAATTCATTCAAAAGTAAAAAATTAAAAATAATTTATACAATGATTTAGAAATTATTCATTGAAGAACCTGGCTTCTCTTGTCTACCTCTCCATCATTTTCAGTCCTGTGAAGATAAGTTATGAGTTTTTGATTCAATCTTGTCGATACTTCCACTTGGACAACATATAGTTGATGGATCATATTTATTTTTCATATTATATTTTAAATTTATTTAATTATAATATTATATTCTGCATAACATGATTGCTTAAAATAAGTTACAAGTTAGTGTTTCTATTGTTGTGACAAAACACCGCTACCCAAGTCAACTTGGGGAGAAAGGGTTCATTTCTACTTACAGTTTCACATCACTGTTAATTCTTGAAAGAAGTCAGATCAAGAACCTAGAAGCAGGAGCTTACACAGAGACCATGAAAGACTTTTGCTTACTGGCTTTCTTACTCATGGCTTACTCAGTCAGTGTGGTTTCTCATAGCACTCAGTATGGTACTAGCTACATTGGACTTTCCACATCAATCATCATTCAACAAAATGCAACACAGGCTTGCGCACAGTTCAAATTGGTGCAAGTGTATTCTCTTTTTTACAGAATCACTCTAGCTTCTGTAAGGTTAACATAAAACCAGCCAGCACAACCGTCCAAAAATTACCCACTCACATCTGATGCCCCTTTGTGAACATTGTCTTGTATCCAATCCTGTCAGTTTGATGTGTCTCCTGATGCCAGTATTTCAAACTTGTTTATATACTCTGTAATTATACAGTTTATAGCTTACAAACATGGTTTTTAAGACAGAGCTTAAAGAATTAAAAGGGGTTTGAACTGAAAGCATATCCTGATTGACGAGCTTTCATAGTGATGAGAAGTGCTATACATGCCACTGGAGGGGACAAGTAATCAGTTTACACCTGTATGTGAAATATGTAAGCTACAATAATGACTGACCTGGCAAGACTAGTTCACGGGTACAATAGTGGCGTGATCACCATGGGGTATTGTTCTGCTAAATTAACATCAATATAAATTGATTCCTAATAACTTTTGCTATACCCTTGTGTGTGTGTGTATGTGTGTGTGTGTGTGTGTGTGTGTGTATAAACTCTCATCAGAGGAGCTTCAATTTCAGTAGACAGTTAACATAGAGACACACAACTGGCAAAGGTGCAGAGTGTTAAGACTATACAACATATATTTCAGTTTCTCTTACACTGGCTGAGAGATTATTAAAGACTGGGAAGTAAAAAGAGTTTAGCATACAGAGTCAGTGGCAGGCTACAACAAAACTGTATTCCAAAGACATCAGGACAGCTGCATATGTTAACTATCAGTGTAGGTGCTACCATTGACAAGATCTGTTCAAGACTAAACCAACAAATACAGTGCCTCTGGGCTTATATAGGTATTAATGTGGCTCCCGGTGGAAGCATGCAGACTGCTTATTAAATTACAAACTGTCATTATTTTATTTTGTTTAAAAAAATCAAAATGGAGGTAATCATTACATATCTACTTGTTAAGTCAAACCTCAATGCCAGTGCAAAACCCTAAGGCCATCTAAAATCTTTCACTCAGTGGGGGGCAGAGGTCAAGAATGTTTAGACATGAAATGCTAGAGAAAAAATGACCTCAGAGAAGCTGGGCAGTGTACAGAATCCTCATTCCTACCTCAAAAGGAAGAAGAGGAAGCACTTGCTTTCAAGTCTAAAGTGCAAACTTTAGTGAAATCTTTCAGAGAGTGTGAGATGTATTGCATGAAGGTGGGTGGATGCAGTGATACAGGACTGAAGAAAGAAGTAAATATAGAACTCATTTTTGGTAAGACCTTTCAGATTTCAATCAATGTATGAACATCACACAAGGACCTGATTAATGTTAATAAGAGGGAGGAAGAAAAGTCAAAGAAGAAGGAAATAGAATGGGAGGGTTTTATATATATATATATATATATATATATATATATATATATATATATATATATATATATATATATATATATATATATATATATATATATATATTCTTGTCTCATTATATAAAGTAGTATTTTAATTCTGGTTTTGTGTTCAGAGGGAAAAATATATATATATATATTTGAAAACAATGACACACAATGAGGAGTAGTTATCTTATACTATGTCCCCTTAGTGAAACTGTAGCTTTTATTCTTCAAAATCTTTCCTTGGTGTGATTTAAGTGTTTCTTAGCCATAAAAAGATTCATAAGGCATGTGAAAGGCATAAATTAAGTTTAAACTGTAAGTATTGAAATCTGGTAAAGAGATAAATGGAATTTATGCCACAGTAGCCTGTGTCAGGCTCATGTAATCAGCATATTGCCATCCCATATTGCCAGTGACTAATTCTTCTTCCTTCGACTAGATCTCTTCCAGGCACTCTTATTCCCTGGCCAAGAATGTGTTCAGCTCCTGGGCAGAGTGTCATACTGTTCCTCCTGGAAGTTACTAATAAAATTTGTAGAAAATGAGATTTTTTTTCAGAGGCTTGTGGTTTGTCCTTGGAGTGGTCACTTATCTTTATCCCCATTCATGTTTATGTGGCCTTCATAAGTATTAGAGGGACCTACCACAGCTCCAGGCTTCTCAACAGATTCAGAGCATCAGACTGCTCTGTTACTGTGCTCATGAGATGCCTATATTAAATCACTTTCTTTCTTTTCTTTAGCAATTTTTGCTTCTCTGATCAAGTTCTGCAGAAACTGTTTTGGAAAGACAGGATGAATCACTGAAAATTGAGAACAGATCAGTGATGTGAAGAGATGTAGCCAGAATCCATGTAAAAACTGTGAACAGGTCTCACACACAAGAAGTGTTTATTCAGCATATCAGCCAGTCCCCAAAACAGCCAGTTTGGTTGTTGCCATCTGTGTGACTTCATGCCACTAACCTTCATGTCTACTGAATTTTGATTTTGTGAGTTTTAGTACATAAGACTGAGCATCCACTAAACTGAAATGTTAGTGCAACCTTTAACAGTAACAAACCTTGCACTAGTTTGCTCCTAACAGACAATCTAAGACATGTTGGATACTTCAACCAGGCTCAAGCGAGAACTTCTTTGAAAAAAACTAACGCAGCAGGGAGGTAATGCAGAACATGAGATTTCGACTACTCTCCTCTTTATGAGTCTATTTCTTCATTCATTGATCCACATCTTTACTTTCTTTTTTGATTAAATATATTTTCTTATTTTTTACATATTCATTTATATTATCGCACACATATACAAAAAACTACCCACAGCAAGAAAAACCATGAAACAATCAGTAGTTATATAAATGTTATTTTCATAGTGTTTTGCCTATATGTATTTGTTAGCCTTGAAGAAAACATCTTTCCTATTTTGGTGCACCTAAAAATTTGAATGTAAATTTGTTTCTATCATATCTCATCTTTATCAACTTAAAACATCTATCTAGACCTAAAAATATCTTAAGCCCTAAGCAACTAAGCTTAATTGTAAAACTAAACTATAAGGCAAGCTTTGGGCAAGCTTCGATGCAGGCTGAGTCGACAGCCAAACCTTGCCAAGACAGGGTAAGCAAGTCCTCAATATTTCTGCCTCACTAATATGTCTGTTAGATATATTGGGCCAGAAGACTGAGGATGATGCTCCAATGCTATAGAGAATTTTGGTTAACTCTTCAGATAGCAAGCTGTCTCTGTCATCCTATCATTTGGAAAGCTGCTAACCTGCATTTCCTGAATACTAAGGTAATTAATTTTATTTCTTCTCAAGTCTCTTGTGTGGTAATATCTTTACTTTCTTGATGTGTATTTGCTCACTATTATGTTCACGTGTTTGGTTTCTCCTCTTCTCGAAGTTTTGCCACTCTTCTGTGTTCTATGTTGCACTAACACCATTGGTAATTTGTAAAAGTCTCGTCTGAAAAGGCAGTTTCTTTTTGATTCTTGTTTTTGTTTTTTGAGACAGGGCTTCTCTGAATAGCTCCGGCTGTCCTGGAATTTGCTTTGTAGACAGGGCTGGCCTAGAACTCACAGAGACCAGCTTGCCTCTGCCTCCTGAGTGCTGGGATCCACTGCTTTGCAAGAATGCAGTTTCTAAACTCAGTCTTGTCTGTTTTTCCCTTGCAGTGGGAAAAAATGTGAACACACAGCACTGGAGAAAAATCATTGCCTAAGAAGTTAGAAAGTGATTCCGTTAAAATGAGGTAGAAATAACCATGATACTTCTTGGGAAGTGCCTGGTTATAAGACTGCTTTGAGAAAAGACACCTGTTTGCAATTTAGCTACCATGGGTCTGGGAGACATGCTCACAGGTGGTATTGCTGGGGAAAGTTGAAGAAAAGATGCCTGATAGGGCATCCAGATTATTTCTGAGTAAAATCCAACTCTCCAGGTGAAATAGGCAAAAAATTTCAAAGTATTTTTTTATACATGACTCAACACATCAATGAAAAGTTAGTAAAGCAAATGAGAAGAGGAGCAGCTCTTTAATATGGGGAAAAGGCCAACTGTATGCGAACCGTCTTCACATTTATTCATTTTATTTTTCCTTTAAAAAGAAACTGTTTAAAATTGTTCATTCCTCTGTGAATAGTTTCTAGTGGATAAAGTTTCATTTCAATGAAGTTATTCTGCAATAAAGATGTAGAAGAATACAGAGACGAGTCTGAAAATGGGACACAGCTTTGAGTGTCGCTGTGTACTGGCTTTTCTTTCACCTGCCACTGCCCTAGACAGCACAACCCATCCTCTCGAGCAATAGAATAATCCAGCACAGACTGCCACAGAGGTTGTAATGCAAGGCCAGCTTGCAAAGTTACCAAGACAGCAAGGTCCTCTGCCTCAGTAAGATTCCAGGAGCTGCCAGAACAGTTGGCAGAATGTTTAGTGTGTATAATGAGCAGATGAGGAAGTCTGTCAAATCAAGGGCATGTGCCCATTTTAGACAACAGAAACAAACATTAGTTCAGGGAAAGATCAGCAAGAAAATTATTCCAGGGTGAGGGGAGGGATACTAGAACAAAGGCAGAGGTGGACAAAATGGTTCTTGTAATCGCAAGTGATTCTAAAATGCCAGGGTCCAGAGGAGGTTTAGTTAAGAGAAGTTTCCTGTAATTGCAGCAGTGCCTGCTCTCCACTCTTGTTACTCTGGCACCCTGATTTCCTTCTTACACTATTACACTATTAAAATAAGAAAAGGAATGAACAAAAATGATGTTAACAGTGATTAGAGTGCAGATATCAGTCCACCTTGGGGAAACCTATGGGGAAGAAATTTTGATCCAAAAAAATGGTAAAATCATGAGAAAGTTCAATGAATCAAGCAAAGACAAATACAATAGGCCACTTTCAAATCTTTTCTTTGTTATGTATGCCATACACTCTCACTTTTGAACCAAGATAAATGGAAATTATACCCAGCTTTCCATTCACGTAAGAAGGATGCTTTTAGGGTCCTCCAGCTGTCTTTCCATTTGAGGCAAGGCACGTAGGACTCACGGAGACTGCTGCAACAGAAGCTACACATTGCATATGGACTGTCCTATTTAGCTTTGTACCGTCAATCCACGCACGGTAGGTCACTCTGAGTCTGTGTCCATGGTCTTCATGTTCCTTTCTAGAATACTCGCAGCACTGTTGTAATTCAAGGTCTCACTGCTGACCAAAGGGACGTTATACAGACCTTGAACTGATTTGAAGGTCTAAGTGTAGCAGCACAAATCTGGGTTAAGCCAAAGGTGGAGCAACACGAAGGAAAGCACAAGCACACTTAGATATAACTTATGTCTGTGCTAGCAACCATAACTTAGAAATTAGAGCACACTTTTTTTTTCTTTTTTGTTTTTTTTTTCAATAATTATTTATTTTTCTTTTTTTACTATTTCTTTTTTCAATATATTTTATTAATTAATTCATATTACATCTCAATTGTTATCCCATCCCTTCTATCCTCCCATTCCTCCCTCCCTCCCATTTTCCCTTTACTCCCCTCCCCTATGACTCTGACTGAGGGAGACCTCCTCCCCCTGTGTATGCTCGTTTCTGGTGGTGGTGCACATCAGTAGGATTTGCTAAAGGAGGCAGAGGCAGGAGGATCACGAGTTTGAGGCCAGCCTGGGCTACACACTTATTTTTTATGTAGGGTTTTTAGAGCTGGGATGAGACAAGAGGCCACTTGTTTGTGGTGCAAATCCTTCACTGATAATCTATACCTCCACTTATAAGTTATTTTGAGGTTATATGATAATTAAATGTTACACAAATAAGCTGTGACCTCTATATCTGCCTAATTCTTTGGCTTGCAACTAAGAGCAAAGCTGATGTCATAAGCTATATATAATTTTGCTTAATTTTGAGGTGACTAGATTTTTTTTTAAACCTGTAAATGGTTAAAAGGAAAAAGTTTGCAGTAGCTCTATATTTTCAGAGTTTGGCAAATCTTTAAGTAGAAAGCTAATTCCCTTTATTTTTTATGCATATAAAAAAAACCCAAATCCTTCCATAAACATTATTTTCAAAACTGAAAAAAAAAAGCAGACAAAAATGAAGAGGATACTAGAGACAAGAATTTTCAGTTATCCTTGCATGTTTTTCAATAAGTTACAGAATGAAATTCATGCAATTGTAAGAAGCAGGCTTTAAAACAATATTCTTCCTGTTTTGGTAATATCCCTTTTATTCCCCAAAACTTCTCATATTATAAAATATTTAAGATGTTTTGTCTCTATAATTTGATAAAATAAGATAATGGACATGAAAATATTTCAAAGATGTGTACACTTAAAAATGTTGTGCATGTGAGAAGTAATTTAGTCAGACTTTTCCCTATAGGGACAAAACTCCCAACAGCACACACACACACACACACACACACACACACACACACACACACACACACCTCACATGTATATTCTGAACATGTCAGGAATACAAATATATATATATACATGCATCTGTATTTATTTATATAATTTTACACATGGTGCCATTGAATTGCCATGATGCTCTTAAACGCTTTCTGTCACCACATTAGCCCTGAATTTGCAACCTCTTGCTTCAGCCATCTATGGAGCTCTTTTCCCATACCTAGCTAAAATATTACATTCTTAAAGAAATGCAACCAAGTGTCGCAAAAAACAAACAAACAAACAAACAAACAAACAAACAAAAAAAAACCCCAAGTGTTGCTTTGGGGATCATAACTAAAGTTTTATCTTCATTATTATTTATTGTTATATTCTAAATTGTAAGAAGCTTAAAATATTTCTCATATATATATCATATATTTAATCTTATCCTTTAGCTTAAACTGAGGATATTTTGGCAATCTAATTGTATGTTATACACACAAAAATAGTGTGTTGTGGTCAAACACACTCCATGCCCTCCAATTTCTACTATAGTCCCACCACTATTTTTCCCTACCAACTTGATGCACTTTCTTTTAAACCCATGAGATTACTTAGATTTTATTTTAAGTTTTAATTCTAATAATAATTTTGAAAGAACATAACCTATTAGCATGAGAGTAACGGAGATATTTTCAATATGATATTACTTTATAAATAATTATGTCTGTAATAAGAAAAATTAGAAAAAACATTGAAACTTTAAAACTTGTATACCATGGTAGATGGCCTCTCTAATTTGGCCTGAACACTTTCCTTAGCAAATATTATCAGTTACTCACCGCAGTCTCTAAAGTGTTGCATTTTAAACACTTTGACTTTCCAGTGAACCATTGAAAGGTAAAGTAGTTGTAAAATCTATCTGGTGGTAACTAAACATGCTTGCCCACTGTAAAAGCTTGCCGGATGTAAGCCAATTAGACACTGAAAAATATGTGTGAAAATCTAGTCTGAGCTTTCAGTACATGGACTTAACTCATCCCATTTGGAAATCAAATTTTTAGCTTCTGGAAACCAACAATAAAGCAAATCACCAGTATGTGGCAGATATGTATATTGTGCCTTCATACAGTAGTGGCTACTATTTATTTACTTTATCTAGGTGTTGTTAAAGCCATCAATTTAAAGAGTAGAAAATGTATTTTAAAAATCTGCATACTAGCCCAAGGGGCATGTCCATGAAAGCCTTCACTTACCAGGAAACTGGGACAGAGGGGAGGGCATCCTATTGGGACTCTAAATGAGAGACGCATAAGAGAATAGCAAAATAAAAGGATCCAGAGGGTCCTAGAAACCTACAAGTAGAACATTATGATAGGCAGATTTGGGCCCAGGGGTCCCGCTCAAACTAAGGCACCTGGCAAGGACAATACAGGAGGTAAACTTTAAACCCCTTCCCAGATCTAGCCAATGGTCAGAATATTCTCCACAGTTGAGTGGAGAGTGTGATACGACTTTCTCACGTACTCTGGTGCCTCACATTTGACCATGTCCCCTGGAGGGGGAGACCTGGTGGCACTCAGAGGAAGGACAGCAGGTAGCCAAGAAGAGACTTGATACCCTATGAGAATATATAGGGGGAGGTAATCCCCCTCAGGAACAGTCATAGGGGAGGGGAATAATGAGAAAATGGGGGGGGGGGAGGAATGGGAGGATACAATGGATGGGATAAACATTGAGATGTAACAAGAATAAATTAATAAAAAAGAAAGAAAGAAAGAAAAAAAAATCTGATTTCTGAGAAGTTGAGCTTTGATGCATTTTTATTCACACCTGGAATAGTTTTATAAGTGATAAAATACAAAATGAGATGTACTCCTCTATCCTGTGCCTTATATTTAAATGACAGGCAATGAACTTCTTGCAAATAAAGTTTGGATGGGTGAAGTTATAATGGTATTATCACTTGATGTTCACAGTTTCAAATTGCAGTTAGTACAGTCTGTTTATGATGTTTTTAAGTGTCCTTATCCCCCTTCACTGGATTCTTGTAGTTTTACAATTGCCAACAAGCAATAAAGGCAAAACATGTTCAGAATTAAATCTAAGGGAATTAAAGAAAACTCCAATGTCTAAATTGTATTTTTACTCATTTTGAGAAAATATTCTTAGTACTCAAGTTTGCAGTGTCTCAGGATAACATTTTTTTTTCTAAAGCCTACAGTTGTAGTCTGTTTTGGACAACAGCATGCCTAGAGATGAACCGATCTGAGTATGGGCAGTGTTAGTGCATATGTATTTGTGCACATGTGCATGTGCAGTATGCTTGTGCACACTTCACGTTGTAAGTGCACGGCATGTGTTCAAGCAGGTGTAAGTACATTGCACTCATGAATGTGTGTCTATTTCTTATAGTGTATATGCATGTGTTTGAGTGTGTGAAGGTGTATAGGCGTGTGCATTCTTAAGCTTGTGTGTGCATTCTCTGCTTCCTGCTCTAGAATCCCCAGAATTAAGTTTTGCGAACTAGGTCTTACTGCTTCTTTACCTAATTCTAACCACATCTGAAGCATTCTACTTATAAACTTTTTTTTTTTAATTTTTCACTGTCAAACTTCACAATGTGATTAATTATAACCCATGAACCATTGAAGAGAACATTCACAGTATATAAACAATATCACATGATCCTGATTCAGTGTGTGTGTGTGTTTGTGTGTGTGTGTGTGTGAGTGTGAGTGTGTGTTTTGTTTTTGTGGTGTGATTCAAAGTGTGCATCTGTGTATGTTCATGTAGAGGCCCAAAGTCAACATCAGATGTCTTCCTCCACTACAGTCCACCTCATTTTTGGGATGGTGATTCTCACCAACCCAGAGCTCCCTAATTTGTTTTGGATAGCTGTGCTCTGAACCTAGGCATCTGCCTGGCTCTGCCCCAGAGCCCTTGGGTACATATATGTGTCACCAGCCAAGCTTTTACTAAGGTCCTCACACTCTCATGCCTACCTGGAAAGCACCACCCCCACTAATCCATTTTCTTATCCCTGGGTTTAGATTCTCCTCACTCATCTATGTGGCAGAAATAAAACCATGTAAGTCCATACGCTGGTTATTTTTTCAATAAATAAATGTCATAACCACTCAAATGTTATCCTTTGTAAAAAGCATATTTTGTTTAAAATGGGACTGTATTATACCTATGTTAATGGTGTAGGTATATTTGAGTGAGTTCTTCTCCTTTGTGTAATCTTGTACACAAGATCCCTCCCTGTCACCATGTAACCAAGGCATTTGGCTTATGGAGTAAGGACTTCTCTGTGATTCACATCTGGAGTGCATCACATTCCAGACTGCTTGGCTGAGGGGAAGTACCACAATGGAAGGAGGAGCCATTTTGTCTCCTCACTGGAGACACTCCTCACTGGGTTACCGAGGTCTCGATCAAACCCCATAACACCATGGAAGCATTTAAACATGGTTTGATTGCTCCTGGTACAATTACCCCTACAGCTGTACTTTGCATCTTCCTATGACCTTCTACATCTAATTGGCAAGGTCTAACAGGAGGGTAAAAAGTAATAAATACAGGATGTTAGCTTTAATCATCCAGAAGCATAATTAGTATTTATTAATAATTTTTCTTTGTCTTATTGGGAAATCACTGAGTCACAGAAATCATTTACATAACCTTTACCCACATACTTATATGTTTTAATATCTATCCTTTAGAATTTAAATCATAGAATAACAAGTTTGATTAATATTTGAAAGTCTTCACTTTTGCATCATTTTTCTCAGAAACTTTTTAATTATGTACATAATGACGTCTATAAGTTGATATAGAAATATTCTGAAATAATGCTGTTAGGTTAATAAGGAAATCCAGCACCTGAATACAATAGGAAATGAATGTACCAATGTAGGTTTTTATTTATTTATTTATTTATTTTTAATTTTATTTTTTTTATTACTTTATTCTTGTTACATCTCAATGGTTATCCCATCCCTTGTATCCTCCCATTCCTCCCCCTCCCATTTTCCCATTATTCCCCTCCCCTATGACTGTTCCTGATCCTGAGGGGGATTACCTCCCCCTGTATATTCTTATAGGGTATCAAGTCTCTTCTTGGCTACCAGCTGTCCTTCCTCTGAGTGCCACCAGGTCTCCCCTCCAGGGAACATGGTCAAATGTGAGGCACCAGAGTACGTGAGAAAGTCATATCACACTCTCCACTCCAATGTAGGTTTTTTTTTTTTTTTTTTTTTTTTTTTTTTTTTTTTTTTTTTTTTTTTTTTTTTTTTTTTTGTTTTGTTTGTATTACTTTATTTGAATTATTACTTTGTTTTTTTCTCCTCCAGTGTTTGTTGTCCTTTATAATTTTTTTTTTTTTTTTTTTATTAATTTATTCTTGTTACATCTCAATGTTTATCCCATCCCTTGTATCCTCCCATTCCTCCCCCCCCCCCCATTTTCCCATTATTCCCCTCCCCTATGACTGTTCCTGAGGGGGATTACGTCCCCCTATATATTCTCATAGGGTATCAAGTCTCTTCTTGGCTACTTGCTGTCCTTCCTCTGAGTGCACCAGGTCTCCCCCTCCAGGGACATGGTCAAATGTGAGGCACCAGAGTATGTGAGAAAGTCGTATCACACTCTCCACTCAACTGTGGAGAATATTCTGACATTGGCTAGATCTGGGAAGGGTTTAAAGTTTACCTCCTGTATTGTCCTTGGCTGGTGCCTTAGTTTGAGCGGGACCCCTGGGCCCAAATCTGCCTATCATATTGTTCTACTTGTAGATTTCTAGGACCCTCTGGATCCTTTTATTTTGCTGTTCTCCCATGCGTCTCTCATTTAGAGTCCCAATAGGATGCCTTTCACCTCTGTCCCAGTTTCCTGGTAAGTGAAGGCTTCGTGGGACATGCCCCTTGGGCTAGTATGCAGATATAAGTGAGTATATACCATTTGATTCTTTCTGCTTCTGGGTTAACTCACTCATTATGATCATTTCTAGCTCAATCCATTTATCCACAAATTTCGGGAATTCCTTGTTTTTAATAGCTGAGTAGTATTCCATAGTGTATATGTACCACAGTTTCTTTATCCACTCTTCTACTGAGGGACACTTAGGCTGTTTCCATGTTCTGGCTATTATGAATAAGGCTGCTATGACATGGTTGAGCAAATTTTCTTGTTGTGTGCTGGAGCATCTTCTGGGTATATTCCAAGGAGTGGGATAGCTGGGTCTTGAGGAAGCCCTATTCCCATTTTTCTGAGATAGCACCAGATAGATTTCCAAAGTGGCTGTACTAGTTTGCATTCCCACCAGCAATGAAGGAGTGTTTCCTCTCTCCCCACATCCTCGCCAGCATGTGGTGTCGCTTGAATTTTGATCTTAGCATTCTGATGGGTGTAAGATGGAATCTCAGAGTTGTTTTGATTTGCATTTCCCTGATGACTAAGGAGGTTGAGCATTTCTTTAAGTGTTTCTCAGCCATTTGATACTCCTCTGTTGAGAATTCTCTGTTTAGTTCCAAGCCCCATTTCTCAATTGGGTTATTCGGTTTTGTGGTGTTTAATTTCTTGAGTTCTTTATATATTTTGGATATTAGACCTTTGTCAGATGTAGGGTTGGTGAAGATTTTTTCCAGTCTGTAGGCTGTCGCTTTGTTCTCTTGACAGTGTCTCCTGCCTTACAGAAGCTTCTCAGCCTCATGAGGGTCCCATTTATTAATGGTTGACATTAAGGCCTGGGCGTTGGTGTTCTGTTCAGGAAGTTGTCTCCTGTGCCAATATGTTCCAGGCTCTTTCCCACTTTTTCTTCTAAGTGAGTTAGTGTCTCTGGTTTTATGTTGAGGTCTTAATCCACTTGGATTGAGTTTTGTGCAAGGTGACAAATATGGGTCCAGTTTCATTTTTTTACACATAGACCTCCAGTTAGACCAGCACCATTGTTGAAGATGCTATCCTTTTTCCATTGAATGGATTTGGCTTCTTTGTCAAAAATCAAGTGACCATATGTGTGTGGATTCATATCTGGGTCTTCGATTCGATTCCACTGATCAACCAGCCTGTTGCGGTGCCAGTACCATGCTGTTTTAAGTCTATTGCTTATAGTACAGTTTGAGATCAGGTATGGAGATTTCCTCCGGAGCATCTTTTATTGTACAAGATTGTTTTAGCTATTCTGGGTTTTTTGTTTTTCCATATGAAGTTCAGAATTGAACTTTCAATGTCTTTAAAAAATTGTGTAGTTATTTTGATAGGGATTGCATTGAACTCTGAGATTGCTTTGGTAGGATGGCCATTTTTACTATGTTAATTCTCCCGATCCATGAGCAAGGAAGATCACGCCATCTCTCAGGTCATCTTCAATCTCTTTCTTTCAGAGTTTTGAAATTTTTTTCATACAAGTCCTTCACTTGCTTAGTTAGGGTAACTCCAAGATATTTTATATTGCTTGTGGCTAATGTGAAGGGTGTGGTTTTCCTAATTTCTTCCTCTGCAAGCTTGTCATTTGTGTATAGGAAGGCTACAGACTTTTTTGAGTTAATTTTGTATCCAGCCAATTTGCTGAAGGTGTTTATCAGCTTTAGGAGTTCTCTGGTGGAGTTTTGAGGGTCACTTATGTACCACTATCATATCATCTGCAAAGAGGGATAATTTGACTTCCTCCTTCCCCATTTGGATCCCCTTGATCTCCTTTTGTTGTCTTATTGCTCTGGCTAGAACTTCGAGTACTATATTGAAGAGATATGGAGAGAGTGGGCAGCCTTGCCTTGTTCCCGATTTGAGAGGAATTTCCTTGAGTATCTCACCATTTACTTTGATTTTGGCTATTGGCTTGCTGTATATAGCCTTATTATGTTGAGGAAAGTGCCTTGTATCCCCGATCTCTCTAAAACTTTAAACATGAATGGGTGTTGAATTTTATCAAATGCTTTCTCTGCATCCAAGGAGATAATCATGTGGTTTTTTATTTTCAGTTTGTTTATGATGGATTACATTGATGGATTTCCGTATATTAAACCATCCCTGCATGCCTGGAATGAAGCCTACTTGGTCATGATGAATGATATCTTTGATGTGCTCCTGTATTCGTTTTGCAAGTATTTTATTTAGTATTTTTGCATCTATGTCATAAGAGAAATTGGTCTGAATTCTCTTTCTTTGTTGAGTCTTTGTGAGGTTTAGGTATCAATGAGACTATGGCCTCATAGAATGAATTGGTAATTTTCCATCCATTTCTATCTTTTGGAGTAGCTTGAAGAGTATTGGTATTAGCTCGCCCTTAAAGGTCTGGTAGAATTCTGCACTGAAACCATCTGGCCCTGGGCTTTTTTTGGTTGGGAGACCATCGATGATTGCTTCTATTTCTGTCGGGAAATGGGACTATTTAACTTGTTTATGTTCTTCACTCAACTTTGGCAAGTGAACTTGATCAAGAAAATCGTCCATTTCCCTTAGATTTTCAAATTTTGTGGCGTATATGCCTTCAAAGTAGGATCTTATGATTCTTTGAATTTCTTCAGTGTCTGTTGTTATGTCTCCCTTTTCATTCTGATTTTGTTGATTTCAATACTGTCTCTCTGCCTTTTAGTTAGTTTGGCTAATGGTCTGTCTATCTTGTTGATTTTCTCAAAGAACCAGTTTGGTTTTGTTGATTCTTTGGACTGTTTTCTTAGTTTCTAATTTGTTAATTTCAGCCCTGAGTTTGATAATTTCCAGGCGTCTACTCCTCTTGGGTGTTTCTGCTTCTTTTTTTTCTAGGGCTTCCAGTTGTGTTGTTAAGATGCTTATGTGCGATGTTTCCAATTTCTTTTTAAAGGCACTTAGTGCTATGAATTTTCCTCTTAGCACTGCTTTCAATGTATCCCACAAATTTGGGTATGTTGTTTCTTCATTTTCATTGAATTTCAGAAACTCCTTGATTTCTTTCTTTATTTCTTCCCTGACCCAGGTGTCATTTAGCAGAGAGTTGTTTAGTTTCCACAAACGTGTAGGCTTTTTGTTATTTCTGTTGTTGTTGAATTGCAGCCTAAGAGCATGGTGATCTGATAGGATACAAGGTATTATTTCAATCCTCTTGTATCTGTTGAGGCTTGCTTTGTGACCTACGATGTGATCAATTTTGGAGACGGTTCCATGGGGTGCAGAGAAGAAGGTGTATTCTTTCTTGTTTGGGTGAAAGGTTCTATAGATACTGTTAGATCCATTTGACCCATGGCATTGGTTAATGATGTTATTTCTCGGCTTAGTTTCTGTTTCA
Source organism: Acomys russatus (assembly GCF_903995435.1). Classification (NCBI taxonomy): domain Eukaryota; kingdom Metazoa; phylum Chordata; class Mammalia; order Rodentia; family Muridae; genus Acomys; species Acomys russatus. Next base: position 41,651,990 of record NC_067159.1, read on the forward strand.
ATGACTTATCCTTCAGTGAGAGTGGGGTGTTGAAGTCTCCCACTATTATTGTGTGGGGATCGATGTGTGGTTTAAGCTTTTTTAGGAGATCTTTTACATATGGGGTGCCCTTGTATTGGGAGCATAGATGTTCAGAATTGTGATGTCATCTTGGTTGACTTTACCTTTGATGAGTATGAAGTGTCCTTCCTCATCCCTTTTGATTAATTTTGGTTGAAAGTCTATTTTGTTCGATACTAAAATGGCTACACCTGCTTGCTTCTTGTGACCATTTGCTTGGAATATTGTTTTCCAACCTTTTACCCTGAGGTAATGCCTTTCATTATGGTGAGATGTGTTTCTTGGATGCAGAAGAATGTTGGGTCTTGTTTATGTACCCATTCGGTTAGTCTGTGTCTTTTTATTGGAGAATTGAGGCCATTGATGTTTGAGAGATATTAATGACCAGTGACTGTTAAGAGTCTTAATTTTGATGTTGTTTCCAGTCGAGCGTTTGTGTAGTTGTGTTTTTGCCATGGGATAGTTATCTATTTCCTGGGTAGTTTTGGTTGTAGCTTGACCCTTTGGGATGGAGTTTTCCTTCTAGTACCTTCTGTAAAGCTGGGTTTGTGGATAGGTACTGTTTGAATTTGTTTTTGTCATGGAATATTTTGTTTTCTCCATCAATGGTTATTGATAATTTTGCTGGGTAAAGTAGTCTGGCCTGGCATCTGTGTTCTCTTAGGGTTTGCAGGATCTCTGTCCAGGACCTTCTGGCTTTTATGGTCTCTGCTGAGAAGTCAGGTGTAATTCTGATAGGTTTACCATTAAATGTTATTTGGCCCTTTTTCCCTTGCAGCTTTTAATATTTTTTCTTTGTTCTGCATGTTTTGTGTTTTGATTATTATGTGGCGGGCAGTTTTTTCTTTTCTGGTCAATTCTATTTGGTGTTCTGTAGGCCTCTTGTATGTTTATAGGCATCTCTTTCTTTAGATTGGGGAAATTTTCTTCTATGATTTTGTTGAGAATAGTTTCTGGGCCCTGGAGTCTGATGTCTTCTCTTTCTTCAATGCCTATTATCCGCAAATTTCTTCTTTTCATGGTGTCCTTAATTTCTTGGATGTTTTGTGTCAGGAGTTTCCAGATTTGGCATTTTCTTTAATGGTTGATTCAATATCTGTGATTGTATCTTCTAGCCCTGAGATTCGTTCTTCCATCTCTTGGATTCTGTTAGAAAAGCTCACCTCTGTGTTGCTCGCCTTCTTCTCTGAGGTCTCACGTTCTCGTTTTTCTTCTGTCTGTGTGTTTATCATTGAATCCATTTTCATTTTCAGATCTTGAACTGATTTTTTGATTTCTTTCATCTGATTTTTTGTATATTCCTGAGTTTCTTCCATTGCCTCTTTATAGGTCTTCAGAGCTTGAACCGTTTTAGTTATTTCTTTCATCTGGTTGTTTGCATTTTCCTGCAATTTTTCCAGTTCCACTCTATGTGCTTCTTTTATGTCTCTCACCTGTTTGTCTGCGTCTTCCTGCATTTGATTACGAATTTTATTTGTTTCCTCCATTATCCTCATTACTAAGGATTTGAGGTCATTTCTTGTATTTCCGTTGTATTTGAGTTCTCTGGGTGGTTTTCTTTGGATAGCTGGAAACTGGAGATGCCATGTTGTTTTGGGGTTTTTTGCGTATGCTTTTCGTTGTCCTTTAGACATCTTGCCGTCTTTGTTTTTGTTGGGTAGCTTCCAGAGTTGAATGGAGGGTGTCTGATGATAGATTCACTTGTTTTCTTACGATTTCCCTAGGCTGCGAGCTCAAAGCTTCACTGGTGTGGATGTTAGGAGGTTAGCCCTGTTGTTCTGGTCTCTCACAGCCAGTGATCCTCAGTCCCTCTCTGCTGTGATCCTGCAATTGTTCTGGGTCTCTGAATGAGCGTTGGGTCAGGCCAAGGTATCCACAGCCTTCTGTGTTCCCTGCCAAGTCCAGCCAGGAGCACTGGGACCGAACCACGGGCAGAACTCAGCTAGCTTCTCAGGGCCAGAACCGTCTGCCAAGCTCAGCTAGGGATTTTGGGCCCAAAATGCACACAGGGCCCAGCCAGAATTTTTGGGCTGGGACTACGCACCAAGCTCCACTAGGGCCTTTTGGCCCAAGTGCGTGCTGTGGTCAGTTATTGACTCAGGGCCCGAACTGACACCAATCTCAGCCAGGAATTCTGGATTCAAACTGTACACTGTGTCCAACCAGAGTCTTAGAGCTGGTGGAACCGAGAGCTCTGTCCAGCCTGTGCCACAGCAGGAGAACTGCGGCTGCTCTGAGTTAGCGCCAGTGGTGGAACAAGTGCTCCGCCCGCACTGTGTCCCCGCAGGGAGCTGCCGCTGAGCTGAGGTGGTGCCTAGGATTGGAACCGAGCACGTCACCAAGCCTGCGCCACAGCAGGAGAACTGCGGCTGCTCTGAGTTAGCGCCAGTGGTGGAACAAGTGCTCCGCCCACACTGTGTCACCGCAGGGGAGCTGCCGCTGAGCTGAGGTGGTGCCTAGGATGGAACCGAGCACGTCACCAAGCCTGCGCCACAGCAGGAGAACTGCGGCTGCTCTGAGTTAGCGCCAGTGGTGGAACAAGGCTCCGCCGGACTGTGTCCCCGCAGGGGAGCTGCCGCTGAGCTGAGGTGGTGCCTAGGATGGAACCGAGCTCGTCACCAAGCCTGCGCCACAGCAGGAGAACTGCGGCTGCTCTGAGTTAGCGCCAGTGGTGGGACAAGTGCTCCGCCCGCACTGTGTCCCCGCAGGGGAGCTGCCGCTGAGCTGAGGTGGTGCCTAGGATGGAACCGAGCACGTCACCAAGCCTGCGCCACAGCAGGAGAACTGCGGCTGCTCTGAGTTAGCGCCAGTGGTGGA